>NC_060279.1:51583316-51591037 GCF_021613505.1 Equus quagga | reverse complement strand
CCCCCCCCCCCCCCCCCCCCCCCCCCGCGGTCCTCGATCCTCTCTCCCTCCCTTCCGTCCCCCACTCCTCTCCAGCTCCCCCTCCTCTCCCTTCTCCCCTTCCTCCCGCTTCCTCAGCCCCTCCTCCTCCTGCTCATCAGATCTTTCTCTTTCTTCTTCAGCGCGTCTGGGGTCTTGGGGCACAGAAGTGAGATTAGAACATGCTGTGAGAGACAAGATTTAGCCGACAGTCACCTGGAAGCACGTCACCCGGGAGGAAGGAAACCCCTGTCTAGGCCCTACTTGATACCGGGATTCAGGTCCTCACTTTGCATTGACTGTCTCATTTCACAGTCCCAGTCCCCGTAGACAAGGTCTGAGTGTCCCTCATTTTTTCTGCTGAGGAAATCAGGGCTCAGGGCAAAACCCATGCCATCCACCTGCCCTGCCCCCCTACTAAGGGAGCCGAGAACATTCGGGCAGATTTTCCTAAATCATGGGACTCGTGGCAGGGGAAAGGATTTTAAGGGAGGTGGGGATAAAGAGTTTTTGCTGCAGAGTATTGTATGACTTTAATGTGAGTTAGGAAAAAAACAAGAACTAGCACACCGAACCCTTTTAACGCAAACTTATTTAAGTAAAAAAGTAAGACAATATATGGAAGAGCATTGCATGAACATATACACTGTGGGCAAAGCTGGCTTCTCAGCGGAGACCTGTGGGACGGACGGAGCCCCATCTGTCACCAGATCAGTCTCCGTTCTCAGCTGCAGCAACAGAAACCAACTGTGCCCGATTTAAGGCAGAGAGGAGTTTGGGGAAGGACGTTCCTAGCTAGCGCCATTGACATCGTTGCACGTAGCACTAAGGTCAGGGACGAGGCCTCAGGGCCCCCAGAGATCCTCATCAAATGGCTCCACAATGAGCAGCAAAGCCAGTGGCAGCGAATCATCACAGTGATAACAACCATCTTCACCATCATCGTCATCATCATCATCATCATCTTAACAGCAACCAACATGCATTGAGCGGTTCTCATGTACCAGGCACCGCGCACCTGACATGTACTATCTCATTTAATCTTTACACTCCTTACAACGATGTTATGAGATGATTCTCTTTATTATTTCTGCTGAGGCACAGAGAGCACAAGCAAGTTGCCCAAGCTCACACAGCATCACCAGGCATCCTGGAGAAACAGGCGGGAAGATGGCTCAGAGCAGGGAGGCCAAGTAGCAGCCAGGATGTGGCTGAATCACACCACTACTTCAGTCCAGGGAGGACCCTGACACTAAAACCTGGTCGCTATTGCAGCCCCATGGCCTCTGCTGACCTGTGGTCAGGATGTGGCTTCCATTGCCAGAACACCTCTCTACTCTATGCCTTGCTTGGGATCACACATTCCCCTTCAAAGACCAGGCTAGAAGTATCCGCTTGTCCAGGCCTAACTCATATGGCCACACCCCAGCCACAAGGGCAGCTGGGAAAGTTCTGAGGTGGGATGCGGGCTCTGCCCCATGAGCACTCGTATGGTGAAGAATTCCCGAGCATGGCTGATCTCAGACTTTTTGGTTTCAGGACTCCTTTGCACTTAAAAACATTATTATTATTAAGGAATCCAAGGATCTTTTGTTTAGAATCAGAAAATACACTGTTATAGCTTTTTGAATTCTCTAGCACAGACTTCGTCCGAGTTGAGCACGGCACATTGGTGTGATCATTTGTTTAGCATCGGTGTCCCCACAAGGCGGTAAGTGCCTTGGGGAGGGCACCTTGGCCCTTTTGTTCATCATCGAACCATTAGTGCTGAGCACAGGTCTCGGCACATGGTTGTCCCCTGGGGAAGTGTTTGTTGACTGGCTGAGCGAATGAATAAGTGGATGAAGTCTTTCACACCACACTCCAGCTGTCCTACAAAGTCCAGCCACCATTGTTGCAGAAACATTGCTTCGGGGTCAGGGGGTTGGTGAACGTTTTCTGTAAAGGACCAGATAGTAAATATTTCAGGCTTTGGCGTCGCCACAGCTGCTGTCACAACTACTCCACACGGCTGGGGTCGCATGAAAGCAGCCACAGATAGTACGTAAACATGTGGGCATGTCTGTGTTTCAATAAAACTTTACGTACAAAATCAGACAGCCCAGATTTGGCCCGAGGGCCACAGTCTCTAATCCGGGACAAATGTGCTGATTGCCCTGTGCAGTGTTATTTGAAGCATTGTGTTTGCTTCTCATGGGAACCACTGTCCTCCTTCTGAGAGCCCCACCCCCTCAGGAGCTCCGCCTTTCCCAGCCCTCAGTGTGGGGGGGGGGGGGGGGGGGGGGGGGGGGGGGGGGGGGGGGGGGGGGGGGGGGGGGGGGGAGCCCTCAGGGCCTGGGGGCTGCGGACCTGCCCTGTCCCCCGGGCAACAAGCTGCTCGGGTGGTGTCTGCAACTGCGTTGTTCTCATGTCCATTTGCTGGCCTGGGTCAGGGCCTGGGGTGCCCCGTCGCTGACCCAGCAGCCCTCCTGGGCTGGGTGGTCTGTGGAACCCCTGCACCCCAGCCCCCTCCCTCTTGCCCTGGACCTATGCTGCTCACTCGGAGGCCTCCACAGTGACGTCACCTTGCTCCTCGCCTGGCGGCCTCTTTGCAGGTCTGTGTCAGTCAGCTTGGGACCCGAAACAAACAACGTAGACTAGTGGCTTAAATAACAAAGATTTGTTATTTCACCATTTTGGAAGCCAGAAGTTGAAGATCAAGGTGTTGGCAGGTTTGGTGTCTCCTGAGGACCCTCTCCTCGGCGTGCAGGGGACCGCCTTCTCTCTGTGTGTAAACCCTTAGTGTCTCCATGTATCCGAATTTCCTGTTCTTATAAGGACGCCAGTCATACTCAATTATGGGCTACCATACGATCTTGCCTTAATCACCCCTTTAAAGGCCCTGTCTCCAAATACTGTCACATTCTGGGGTAGAAGGGGGTAAGGATTTCAACACGTGAAGTTTGGAAGGATACAGCTTGGCCCACCAGAGCTTGGTCCACTGGCAAAGTTCCACATCACCCACTGGAACCTCTGGGTCCCTCCAGCACCCAACGGGAGGCCAGGGGACTCACCCTGCAACTAGGCCTCTCTCTGCCCCCCTGCACCGTGCGCCATTTGACTTCCACTTCACTGCCCCACACTGGGACAGGGCGCTATTTAGTCATCTCTGATTCCCAGATGGGCGTTGGAGCACCAGCACCCCCAATTTCACCTTTCGCCTCAACCCAACACCCTCGCCTTTGGTGCAGAGGGAGGAATCCAGACATATCCTACCGTCTTCTATTCCAGAATAGCATTGCGGATAACAGCGTTACAACTAACGGGCCTGGCCGCAAATCTAACAAGAGCTTTAACTGTCCAGGACTTCGGTTTCCTCATCTGTAAAATGGGGTAGCAACTGTAACTACCCTGAGGTTTGTCGTAAGAATTAAATTAATTAAGACATATAGAGTACAGTGAACTTGAATGCATATTAACTAACACAGATGAGTACATTTACATACATTTAATTCATACATGTAAAGTACGATGCACAGCCAGCCCTCGACACTTCTGATCAGTGTCCTGCCCTCTGTCCTTCTGCTGCTGTTCACACTGCCCAGGCCGTCGGGGACTCCTCCTGTCTCGGATCTGTCCCCTCCCAGAGGGGACGCTGGTTCTCCCCCTTCTGGGGGCCGGGATGGTTGATGGCTGCAGGGGGGTATGTTTCATAGGGGAGGTGGAATATAAAAATATGCTGACTTCATATTTTAAAAAATCCTTCCAGTTATGTAGGAGTCTGCCAGGCCTCGGGCTAGTCCTGGGAAGAGAGAGACTTAAGAAAAAGACGTGGTTCCCGCCCTCCCGGAGCCCACCTTTCAGTGCTGGAGATAGGCCAGAGACCAAGGTCAGATCCAGGCTCTGATCTTCACCACCTGTGTGTCCTGAGCACAGTGCTTTTCCTCTCTGAGCCTCAGTTTACTCATCTGTATATTGGGGTAATACCAGAAGCCACCGTGAGGGCTGAATAAGTCAATGCTTATAAAATGCCTAGCAGAAAGTTCATCCACAATAGATATTAAATATTATTATAAATAAGTTCAACAGTCTGGTGATAAACCTGATCACAAAAACAGGCTGTTACAGGGTCTGCCGTGCACACAACAAGCACAGCTTCTAAAATGCCTGTGGAGGTGCACGCACGGGATCATACAGCGCCAAATTGGTACCAGCCACTTCTGTCACAGGGGAGGAAACTGGAACAACCCGAATTCAGATCTGGGCCTGGAACTGAATCTGCTGCTCTGGGAAGATTAAATTTCTGCCCAGGAACCAGGGGGAGCTGGGACAGCATCTGCTGGTCCCTGAGCGCACAGGAGACAGAGGCAGCCTGTCTATCTCGGCTGTGCATTTAGGAAGGAAAACAGGAATTAGTGTTTGGGGCCATCAAGACGCCAAGGAGGACTCAGTGCCAGGCGAAAGCTGGGCCCTGTCCAAAAGCCACTTGCAAGGACAGCAGGGAAGATGTGGCGGTGACAAGCCAGGCCTCGTGATGGCAGGCTTTGCTTTCCTCCCTCTTCCATCAACCTGGGGCATCAATGCGGCTTCCCTCTGGACTCTGGCTGTTGAGGGCGTCAGGCTTGGGTCGGGGGGAGACTCCCGGTCTCCACTCTGAGAGCCGTTCCCTCCTTAGGGGTCGCAGCAGGCGTCAGCAGTGTCCGGGCTGGGAGCACCAATCCCGAGGTGGTGCTCCCGGGGCCCGAGCCCCGCACAGCCCCCCTTCCCGCCACAGCTGTGATGCGCGCAGAGCCTCGGCCTGGCCCGCTATTGATCCCCCCCTCCCGTAATGAACTGTAACAACAACTCCATTACTCTCTGCGCGCCCATTGGCCAGGGATAATATAAAATTAGCCAGCGTGCATGGGGCCGCTCACGATCGATTTCCCTACTCAGATTACTTGTTACGAAAGAATAGAGCTGTCTCCCCCGTAATTGAACAAGTTAACTCCTTGTCTCATAAAATGTAAGTTGGTATTGATTGGCTGTTGTGGCATACGGGGGAGCCTGGAGGGGGTGGGCAGTACCAGGCGTGGGGTGCTTCTCCCCTCCCCCTGCTCCTGCCCCGCCCCCTTTAGCTTCAGAGATTGGAGCGCTAAGACTGAGGCTGGATCCTCCGTCTGAATAGTTGTAAGGGGTCGTCTCTGAACCCCAGTTTAATGCCCTCTGTCCTCGCCTTTCCGGGCCAAGGTCATTTATGCCTGTCAAAACTCTTGGGGCCTTGGATTCACACAGATCTGGGTTCAAATCCTGGCTCTGCCCAATAATAGCTGTGTGACCTTGGACCAGGTACTCAGCCTCTCTGAGCCTCTGCTTATGGGGATAGTGGCAGTAAACACCTAGGAGGTTATTGAGAGAATCAGAGGAAGAAAGCCATGCACAAGGCCAGGCATGCTGGGCATAGGCTCCCATAAATGAGAAAGGCTATTAGCATTTTAGTGCTTGTTTTCATTTTTGTCAGTAATAGAAACCCATCAAAGTAACATAGGAAATTAAGACACATGTGGTTTTCTGTTTGCTGGGCGAGTGGCGGCTTTAAGGAGTAGGGGCAGAAGTTCCAGTTTTAAATACCTCTGACATCTCTCATGTGTGGTCAGAAGCCACAGGCGTCATGATGGGCAGAGTTACTCGGGCATGTTTTCCAACTGGAGAGGCGACTTTGGCGCTCCGGAAAGGAAGGCACTCACCTGGCTGACACATCAGCTCGCCAGCCCCGCCTGCCCCCTCGCTGCCCCAGCACAGCGGCCCCTCGTCTCACACAGCCTCGGGAGACGTGGCCACCGAGACCCCCTGCTGTCAGGAGAGGGCTCATGTTCGTTGGGTTTGGGACCATTTCCCGAGGCCCGCACATCAATCGGCAGTGGGCAGTGTGTGCCCAGCGAGGTCCAGCTTTCAAGGCTATCATCTCCTACTGACTTTGGCTGAGATGTCGAAACGGAGAAGGGGGCAGGAAGCAGTGAGGAAAAGAAGTAAACAGCAGCCTAGGACCAGGTCTGGGCTTATAATTGATGGTCTTGGAAGCAGTAGCCATCAATTATGGTATGGACAGAGAGCTTCGCCTTGACCTGGGTGCGAGCACAGAAAGCTCATTCTGCAGCTGCGAAGAACAATAAACTCATTCAGGAATTGCTTCTTCTTAGCCATGCAATTTGGGGATTTTTGTTTTAATAATAATGTCAATAATACTAATATAAACAAATACTGTGTGGGCTTACTACGGGCCAGGCTCTGTTCTAAACACTTGGCCAGCGTCCCCTGACACAGACCTGCCAGCAGCCGTCTCCCGGTGACGTTACTGTTATAAGAGCATCACTCTGTTGGAACGTGTGCTGTGCATATGCTGCAGAAAGTGTCGTGTGCGGTCGTCTGTCTCAACGATCTTTACCCCGCAGAGACACCATCTCCATCTTCTAGGGAGCGAACAGGTTAAGTTGCTTGCACACAACTAGCAAGGAGAAGAACTGGATTTTAAACCTGGGAATGCCAGCCTCAGAAGTCCACGCTTGAAGCGACGTCACTCCATTTATCTCCCTAATGTGAAGATTAGGACTGATGAAATGATATTGATATCATGATATTGATGTGACATTTGCTGGTGAGAGTAGCTACAGGTGTCATCTTTTGACAGCATGCCACTCCTCTCCAGTGGCTCACACTGCACTTAGGACAATGTCTCAAGTCCTGAGCAAGGCCCACCAGGGCCTGCATGATATACTTGTCTGCCCTCGTCTTGAGCCCCTACATGCAGCCTTGTTCATATTCAAGATGCGCTGGCCTCCTTGTGGTCAGGGGACAAAGTAAGACCTTCTTCTCTACGGCTCTTGTACTCTCTAGTCCCTTTGCAAAGTGTCCTTCCTCAAGGCTGCCGTCTTTCCTTCATTCAGGGTTTGGCTCAAAATGTCACCTCTTCCAAGAAGTCCTCCATGATCCTCAGGCACTAAAGTAGCCACCCGGTTTTCTCTGTCACAGGACTCTGTTCTATTTTCCCAGACTAACCACAACCCCAGCACGTTCTTGTTCATGTTTTCACGATTCTAGTTCTAGCACGTGAGCTTCCTGAGGGCCGTGATGGCTGCCTGTTCGTTCACCCTGACATTCTGCAGAATCCTGGGCTTGAAGGGAAAGGGGGATGTGCTGGACGCTGAGCCTGGGGGGCATAAGAAATGGCAGAACAGGTGGCCGGGGCCCCAGAAAGACAACATAGGGCAACGTCTTCTCAGGAAACTGATCGGAACTAGAAAAATGGTGAGATTGTGCTGGCTTGCATTGGTCACTTAACTCTTCTGTCTGGACTCAGGGATGGTGATGCACCAAGCCGAATTTAGTCTAGGAGAACCTTCTGAGGCTTTTGGCTTTAAACACCTGTACCAGCTCTTTTCCCCAAAGGCCCCATTTCACAGACCCTAGGCCCCTGTGTTGGATAAGGGCTCCCCTGCTGTGCCCACCAGTAAACTCAGCTCAGACATCATCACGTCCCAGTCATTAATTTTCCTTTGTCAATTCCCAGTGCCTGGTGTGGAGTAATGCTCCGTATGTTTGTTGGAAACAGGAAAGAAAGAAAGAGAGGGAGGGAAGGAGGAAAAACAGAAAAGAGGAAGGAAGGAAGGATGGGAGGAAGGAAGGTAGGAAGGAAGGTAGGAAGGAAGGAAGGAAGGAAGGAAGGAAGGAAGGAAGGAAGGAAGGAA
>NC_060279.1:51554161-51583306 GCF_021613505.1 Equus quagga | reverse complement strand
GAAGGAAGGAAGGAAGGAAGGAAGGAAGGAAGGAAGGAAGGAAGGAAAGTAGGAAGAAAGAAAGGAGTGGAAGGAGGACTGCCAGGTGTGCCACAGGCTGCAGGAGAGCAGCCCTGATCCCAGCCCTTAGATGAGATGCGAGGGGCCGGCCTGAGCCCACACGTGGCTGGGTTTTCTGAACTGAGCGTGGTGCTCAGGTTCTGGCTAGGAGTCTGAACAACCACATTTACTCAATTCAGAGAAGACCGTATACGCTTACTCTTGATTCTCCTGTGGAACTAATTCAACTTTTAAGTATACAAGTAACATACTCTCATTGTAGAAAAAGTTGGAAAATACAAACCAAAAGAAAATAAATTATCCACAAATTCACACTCTTACCCATCTGATGAGCATTGTATTGCATTAGTGAAGATAGGTATTTTTATAAAGACTCTGTGCAGTTAAACATGTATGTCTATATTGGGTTGTAATATAATATGTATTTCTTATGTGAATCCAGTCAAAAAAGTTTTACAACTTCAAATATGCTCTCAAAAGTATTTATCAGACTCTATTTAACCCATCCCCTGTTCTTGATCATTTATGTTGTTTGCATATTGAGTTTTGTATGTCTGTCTAGTTATTTCCTTAGGATGGTTACGTAACTAGAGTGGGTCCTGAGGGTGTGTCCATTGTTAATGTGTCTCCAGGAGGAATGAGCCGATGGTGTCCATCCCCACTAGCTGGGCGTGAGAGTTCCTGCTTACTCACTAGGTTTTATTATCATTTGATATTTGCCAACCTGAACTATTAAGAATAGTAACTAACATGTTTTGCAGTTAGCTATGTTCCGGGCTCTGAGCAAAGTGCTTCATGAGCTCATTATCTCCTGCAGTCCCACGTTAAACCTCCTGAAATTAACACTCCCGTGATCTCAGTTTCACAGGTGAAGAAGCTGAAGCCACAAATAGAGTCAAATCCTGGCAAAGGGAGTATTTGAATTCATGCCTGACAGCACAACCACGCCCACCCTTTGCCATGTTTCTCAACGGCCTCTCTCGTTGTCATCATTCGTGACGCAGTGCACACCTAGTGAGACTGCAGATCTTCCACTTGCACATCAAATGGCGATATTTAAAAATATTTTCAAATACTGCATTTGAATGATTCTTCAAAGCCCTTACATTACATCATCTGGGGCTCAAGGTCCAGAGTTTGGCCAGAGGAGTAAACAAAAAAATTCTTAAACTGGGTTATGCATTCACCAGGGATGGTCTTGGGGGATATGGAAAGCCACAGGATAAACAAGCAATATCTTTGCGAAGCCTTAATTAAAATCAACAGTTTAAGGGGAAATATTATTTTTATATTAAAACAACCACTGAGTTAATAAGGAGTACAAACATTTTTAAGGTAAAGCACAAAACTTCCAAGAAAGTGAATCCTGCTGCTGGAAGTTGTATCAATCAGTATAGGTTAGGTTTTGCTGTGGTAACAAACAATCCCAAAATGTCAGTGGCTTAAAACAACAGATGCTTATTTCTTCCTGACACAATATGTCTATTGCCTGTCGCCTGGGGCTCTGCCCTGAGGCATCCTCACTCCATGGTCCAGGCCAACAGAGCAGCCCCATTTGGAATGGTCCTTGTCACTGTGGGGTAGAAGAAAAGTGAGCCCTGGAGGGTCTCAGGCCAGCAATTAAATGCTTAGCCCAGAAGTGACATATGTGACTTCCACTTGAAACTCTTTGGTCAGGATTAGTCACATTGTGCCACCCAACCACAAAGGAGCAGGAAGTGCAATCCCACTGAAATGTCCAGAGCCGGAAATATTTGGGGAATGGCATTATAACCACCATGGGTCTTTGGGCTCTGTCTCCAGACTCACCCTATTTCTCTCATCCTCCAGTGGTCTTCTAAAGAGGAAAACAAGGTTATTCAATTGGATATGAGAAGACAATCAGAGCTTCTATATCTACTATTAAAATGAAAACAAAACAAGGTAAAAGGATATTTCTCTGTAGTGTTAGTGCAGAGACAAGCGGTCTGGAGCTTGTGTGATGTTCCATAGAGACAAGGATCAGGCCCTTTTGTCTTCTTGCTCCATTATCATGCTTCTACCTCATGGTTCAAAAAGTCTGCTCAAGCTCTAGACATTATGTTGATTTTCAAGCCAACAGGAAGGAATACCTATTAAAATTTTTTTAACAGTTTTGTTGAGATTTAGTTCACACGCTATACAATTCATGCCTTTAAATATACAATTCAAGGATTTGTAATGTATTCACAGGTGTGAGCAACCATTATCATAGTCAAGTTTAGAACATTTTTGTCACCTCAAAAAGACACGCTGTATGCTTTAGCTATCACCTTGTACACTCCCAGCGTCCCCCAGCCATAAAAAACCACAAATCTACTCTCTGTATCTATAGATTTCCCTGTTCTGGACATTTGACATAATGGAATCATGTAATATGTGGTCTTCTGTGACTGCCTTCTTTCAGTTAGCATAATGTTTCCAGGTTCATGCCCGTTGCAGCGGGTATCGGTACTTCCTTCCTTTTCTGGGCCAAAAATATTCCACTGTATGGATATGTCACATTTTGTGTATCCACTCATCAGCTGATGGGCATTTAGGTGGTTTCCACCTTTTGGCTATTATGAATAGCGCTTCTGTAAACACTCAGGTACAAGCCTCTGTGTGGACAGGTGTTTCAGTTTCTCTTGGTTCCACACCTGGGAGCGGATTGCTGAGTCATATGCTAACTCTCTGTTTAATCATCGGAGGGACTGCCACACTGTCTGCCAAAGCAGCTGCATCGTTTTACGTTCCCACCAGCAGTGGATGAAGGTTCTAATTTTTCCACATCCTCTTCAACACTTGTTAGTCTGACTTTTTGATTATAGCTCTCCGGGCAGATGTGACATGGTGTGTCATTGTGGTTTGGATTTGTATTTCCTTGATGACTGATAATGTCTAGCAGCTTTGCATGTACCTATTGGCCATTTGTATATCTTTTTAGGAGAAATGTCTATCTCCTTTGCTCACTTTTTTTTAAATCTTTTTATTAAGATTATGATAGTTTACAACCTTGTGAACTTTCAGTTGTACATTATTGTTAGTCGTGTTGTAGGTGCACCACTTCACCCTTTGTGCCCTCCCCCCACCCTCCTTTCCCCTGGTAACCACCAATCAGTTCTCTTTGTCTCTGTGTTTAACTTCCACATGTGAGTGGAGTCATACAGAGTTCGTCTTTCTCTATCTGGCTTATTTCACTTACTATAACACCCTCAAGGTCCATCCATGTTGTGAATGGGACGATTTTATCCTTTTTTATGGCTGAGTAGTATTCCATTGTGTGTGTGTGTGTGTATATATATATACCATATCTTCTTTATCCAGTCATCAGTTGATGGGCACTTAGGTTGGTTCCACGTCTTGGCTGTTGTAAATAATGCTGCGATCAACATAGGGGTGCGTGGGACTTTTGGAATTGCTGATTTCAAGTTCTTTGGATAGATACTCAGTAGTGAGATGGCTGGGTCATGAGGTATTTCTATTTTTAATTTTTTGAGAAATCTCCATACTGTTTTCCATAGTGGCTGCACCAGTTTGCATTCCCACCAACAGTGTGTGAGGGTTCCTTTTTCTCCACAACCTCTCCAACATTTGTTACTTTTTGTTTTGGTTATTTTTGTCATTGTAATGGGTGTAAGGTGATATCTTAGTGTAGTTTTGATTTGCATTTCCCTGATGATTAGTGATGATGAGCATCTTTTCATGTGTCTATTGGCCACACGTATATCTTCTTTGGAGAAATGTCTGTTCATGTTCCCTGCCCATTTTTTGATTGGGTTGTTTGAGTTTTTATTGTTGAGCTGTGTGAGTTCTTTACATATTATGGAGATTAACACTTTGTCAGATAAATAACTTGTAAATATTTTTTCCCAATTAGTGGGCTGTTGTTTTGTTTCAATCCTGTTTTCCCTTGCCTTGAAGAAGCTCTTTAGTCTGGTGAAGTCCCGTTTGTTTATTCTTTCTATTGTTTCCCTCGTCTGAGGAGTTATGGCGGCTGAAAGGATCCTTTTGATGCTGATGTCAAAGAGTGTACTGCCTATATTCTCTTCTAGAAGACTTATTGTTTCAGGTCTAATCTTTAGGTCTTTGATCCATTTTGAGTTTATTTTTGTGGATGGTGAAAAAGAATGGTCAATTTTCATTCTTTTACATGTGGCTTTCCAGTTTTCCCAGCACCATCTGTTGAAGAGACTTTCTTTCCTCCATTGTATGCCCTCAGCTCCTTTGCCGAAGATTAGCTGTCCGTAGATGTGTGGTTTTCTTTCTGGGCTTTCAATTCTGTTCCATTGATCTGTGTACCTGTTTTTGTACCAGTACCATGCTGTTTTGATTACTGTAGCTTTGTAGTATGCTTTGAAGTCAGGGATTCTGATGCCTCCAGCTGTGTTCTTTTTTCTCAGGATTGCTTTAGCAATTTGGGGTCTTTTCTTGACCCATATGAATTTTAGGATTCTTTGTTCAATTTCTGTAAAGAATGTCATTGGTATTGTGATTGGGATAGCATTGAATCTGTAGATTGCTTTAGGTAGTATGGACATTTTAACCATGTTTATTCTTCCAATCCATGTTCCTTTGCTCACTTTTCAAATTGGGTTATTTGTCTTTGTAAGGGTTCTTTATATATCCTAGATATGAGTCCCTTATCAGATATGTAATTTGCTAATGTTTTCTCCTATTCTACAGGTTGTCTTTTCATTTTCTTGATGGAGTCCATTTAAGCACAATAGTTTTTAATTTTGATGAAGTCCAGTTTATCTATTTTTCTCTTCTGTTGCCCATGCTTTTGGTGTCATATCTAAGAATTCTTTGCCAAATCTAAGGTTATGTTTTCTTCTACAAGTTTTATAGTTTTAGCTCTTATGTTTAGGTCTTTGATCCATTTTAAGTTAATTTTTTTATATTGCATGAGGTAGGGATCCAATTTCATTCTTCTGTATGTGGCTAGCCAGTTGTCGGAGCACCGTTTGCTGAAAAGACTATTACTTCTCTGTTTGACAGTCTTGGCATCCTGGTTGAATATCAGCAAGTTTGCAGGATATGAGATGAATATGCAAAGATCAATTGTGTTGGAGACGCTTGCAGTGAATAACCTGAAAATGAAATTAAGAAAACAATTTCACTTATAGTAGCATCAAAAAGTATAAAACAGGAATAAATTAAGTGAAATAATTAATAAAATATATTAAAATAAATTAATTTAATAAAGAATTACATTAATAAAATAAGTGAAAAACTTATATGATAAAAACTACAAACATTGTTAAAAGAAATTAAACAAAATCTAAATGATGGTAAAACATCCCATGTTCATAGATTGAATGACTTCACTTGTTAAAATGTCTACACTCGCCAAACTGACCCACAGATTCATCGTAATCACTACTGGAAGCCCAGCTGACTTCTTCGTGGAAATTGACAAGCAGATTTTAAAATTCATGAGAAATTGCATGAGTCCCCAAATAGCCAAAACAATCTTGAAAAAAAAGAGCAAAGTAGGAAGACTCATGCTTCCCGGTTTCAAAATTTACTACAGAGAAATGGTAATCAATACACTTGGTCCTGGCACAAGGAGAGACACACAGATCAATGGAATAGAGTCAAGAGTCCATAAGTAAGTCTATCTTTTTATCTAAAACTTGAGAAATAAATGAAATTTTAACAATGTTTATACCTACACGTTGGCACTGGTTATTCACTCTGGCCGACGTCACAAAGGCTGTGTGTCCCACAGATTCTACAAGGCTTTCTGAGGGGAAGCATGGAAGTCACCAAGAGGAGGGGTGGACAGTTAGTTTTCTCTTACTCTTTTTTTTTTTTTTGCTTTCAGCGCATTTTGAGGAGTTGTGTTTCCCATGTGCCAGCTTAATTGGATTTACAGGTGATCTTATCTTGTTTTAACAAAATCAGCCTTCACAAAAAGGACAAGTGGCTAAAGAAGATTCCCACAAAGAAACCATAATTATAGTTAATAATGACAATGCCAGTAGAAGTGAAGAAGAACATGGCCAGGCTGTCACTTCCTCTCACTCAAGCTTTACACCAGTCACATTATGAGGTCACAACAATGGTTATCGAATAAGATCTGGAAGAAATCGGCTAAAAATAATTGAAATTATCAAAAAGATCATTTGAAATGTGGATTTACATGCCTATGGTTGACACTCACCTCTCCCTATGGGGATACTGTGCTGTGAGAGATTAACTAATGATAGTATGGAGCCCTCACAAGGCGACAAACATTTAAAAATACTGCTCATTTCATCTTCATCTCATCATTTCAAAAATGTGTTTTCTGTGTCTGTGCACGCTTTATAATGTGCGTGCATTCATCCCTTTACTCAGCAAAGCGTTGGTCTAGGGACCTCGGGACTTAGTCATAAACAAGGCAATTGTGTCGCTCTCGTGGACCTGACATTCTCATGGGGAGAGAATGACAATGAAGAAAAAGCATATAGCATATAACATCCTTTATATATATTTGTTCACACCTGTGTGTGTCTGTATGCGGTCAATTTTTTTCTTTGTGGTGGCTGATTTAAAAAATTTAGCAACCACAGGCATAGATGTTTAAACATCTTCTTTTGTCAGGAATGACACTTCGAAGGAAAAATTTGAGAGGTACTAACATTAAACTGACCTCCAGAATAATGATGGCTTGACACTCACCCCCACCCCTTGCCTGATGTCCGCTTCTGTTCGTCCTTCTTCTCTTGTATGTCTTGAATAAAATAAAATTCTGAGAATCAGCATTTTGGTGGTTTTGGCATAAATATTATGTATCCATTGATGTGTAATAAATTACCATGAACTTAGCAGCTTAATAGAACGCACGTTTAGTTTCTCACAGTTTCTGTGGGTCAGGAGTCCAGGCACAGCTTAGTGGGGCTGTCTGCTTCAGGGCATCTCACGCGGCTGCAGTCAAGGGGGTGGCCAGGTCAGTGTCCCATCTGAAGGCTTGACCGGGGAAAGCCCACTTCCACGCTCGCCTGACTGTCCGCAGAATCCCGTTCCTTGAGGGCTGCTGGGCTGAGGGTCTTAGTTTCTGACTGTTGGCCAGAGACCACCCTCAGTTCTTTGTCACATGGGCCTCTCCAACATGGCGACACACGAAAGCTTAGAAAACAAGAGAGGGAGTCCACTAGCAAGGTGGAATTCACATTCTTGTGTAACCTAATCACAGAAGTGACATCCCATCGCTATTGCCATGTTCTTCTTTTTTTAAATTAAACTTTTAATTTTGAGATAATTGTAGGTTCACACGCCGTTGTAAGAAATACTACAGAGATCCCATCCCTACACCTAGTTTCCCACAGCAGCAGCGTCTTCACCGTCACACCAGGGCGTTGACGTAAATGCAGTCATGCAGAAAAATCTCCATCGTCACACGGGTCCCTCGTGCTGCCCTCAAGCAGCCACGTCTATGTCCCTCCCGCCTCCGCCTTCTCTTTAACCCGTGGCAACCGCTAATCTGTTCTTCATTTCTATAATCTTGTCACTTTAAGAATGTTATAAAAATGTGATCATATAGTGTATACCGACATTTTTAAATCTCTCTTTCTTTTTTTTGTTTTACAGGCTTCTTCAGGAATCGTAGCTAAACTTGGAGATAATATTCCTAAATTGACACAGTGACAAATTTTCTGTCACATTGGCCTCATTTTTTTAAAATTATCAAATCACCCCTTAAATAGTCAACATTTTCATTTATAGAAACTCATTCAAACTCACCGAGTTAGGTTGCATTCTCTGGAAACTGACCCTGAGGTGGACACTTGTGCATAGAAGGTCCGGTGGGGTTTGGGCCCAGAAAACACCCCTGTGAGGCGGTGAAGCAGGCAGGAGAGGGCGGAAGCAGAAGCTGTCCCATGGCACAGCGGGAACCGAGTCCTCGGTCACCTTACAAGGAGCTCTGAAGTCAGAGGGCCCTTCCGTGTTGTCCCAAATTCAGGCAAGGGGTCTTGATCTATGCGCCTCTGTTCCAGCTCCTCTGATTCCTCATAAACATGTTAGAATCAACTTGTAGATTTCTACAAAGAATCCTGCTGGGGCTTTGATTTGAATTGCATTTAATCTACAAACCTATTTGATAGGAATTGACACATTAACACTATAAAATATTCAGTCATTAAACATGGCATATCTGTATTTATTTAGGTCTTCTTGCATTCCTTTCATCAGTGTTCTATAATCTTCAGCATACAGATCTTTGCCTTTGCCGAATTCTATTGATTAGAAGCAAAGAGGAAGTCCCTCCAGTACTCCGCAGGAGGGGATCGCACCAGGTGTGAAGACCAGGAGGGCACTGGAGCGTCTACACATCTCTGGGAGGTGGTGACTCTCCTAACTTCCCGGCTAAGAGAACCCTGGTGTCCATGGGCCCTGGTGCTCTGGGAATAAGCCCTCAGAGTGGTTCAGAAGGAGAAGTGATGAGAGGGGGACCCCAGTGTGTGTGCTTGATCTGCTCCCAATCTCTCTCCCTGCCTTGTCTCTTCCAGCGTCCCTTCACACTATCCCTTGTGCGTACTCCTACCCCATGCTCTCCCGTTGTTGCCCATGCTACGCCTTCAGCCTGCAATTAGATCACCCACTTTCTCCACCTATCAAAACCCTGACCCCCTTCATAGCCCACACTCAAAGACCACCTCCTCCAGGAAGGATTCCTTGAGTTCCCGGCAGGATCAACCTCTCCTCTGGACTTCTACAACATGCTGATCATACCCCACACATGACATTTCCTTCTGCCCTCTTTTGTAATTATCTGTGTACAAATCAGTTACATTCTTTCTGTTGTGACAGTAGACTAGTTCAAGCAAAAGGAAAAAGAAACAGTACTTTATTGGCTCATAAAATGGAAAAGTCCAGGGGTATACTGACTTCAGGCATGGGTGGATCAAGGGCTCAACCAGTGATATCAAGACGCAGTCTCCTCCATCATTCTGCTCTATTCTCCTCTTTGGGGGCTTTTTCACAGGTTCCCAGGGGCAACAAGGTATTCTGTGTGGTTCCAGACCTAAGCCAATGAAGTCTGGCTCCACCTCAAAGAGGGAGTGCCCCTTTCTCCCCACAGAGGGTCCTGGCTTGTGGCTCATGGGCTGTGCCTGGACCACGTGCGCATCCTCAAACCAATCATGGAGGCCAGGTGACGTGGTGTGGGTCAAGGCAAGGCTAGTTCCCCCAGGAAATCCAGGACGTTGTAACCAGAAGCAGCAGGAATGGCAGCTCAGTTCTGCTGAAGCCCCACCACGTCCAGGTCTATTTCCCCCGAAACTGTGGGATCCTGGAGGGCAGGAATTTGTCGTTTTACCTGTTGTATTTCCAACACCACCTGGCCCAGGGCCTAGCACACAGTAAGTGCTGAGTCAACGTTTGTCGAATGAATAGATGAGCGTGTGGCTGAATGGAACAGAACAGGAGTCAACGAGCGTTTTCCATAAAGGGCCAGAGAGTAAACATTTCCAGCTTTGCGGGTCTGCGGTTGCAGCAGCAAACAGCCACAGACAATGCAGATGGACGAGCCTGGATGTACTCTAATAAAACTTTATTGATGCGCCCTGAGATCTGAATTTCATAGAATCGCCACGTGTCACGAAACACACCCTGCTCCCGGGTGTGCAGACACGGGCGGCGGGAGCTTCCCCTCCCCGAGGGGAAGTCCTGCAAGTCAGTAGACTGAAAAATACCCCTCTCCGTGCCACGTCCCCCTTGGGTTTCACACCCTGCGGAGCGACTTTGTGGGAGGCCCGTCGTTGTGCCGTAAACACGCGAAAAGGTAACGTTTAATTTAGGCGGCGCATCTGGAGCTGGCGAGGAGCCCGCGTCAGGCTGCATTTAAATTTCTGCGTTCCGCACCAGCGCCCCTAAAACTGTTCAAGTGCGGCGCCCCCGCGGCCTGATTAAAGCCGAGCTCCACCAGGGGCGCGGGGTCCCCTCCGCGTGGTGAGATGTGCGGGGACCCGCGCCCTCCCTGCGCTGCCGGGAAGCCGGGCTGTGCGCCCCGGGCCCTTTGTGCGGGCGCCCAGCACCCAGCAATTGTGTCTCTAATCAACTTCCTCTAAGCAGGTGAGCATTTATCTCAGTCAGTTACCCCTTATAATTACTGTATTGAACCTAGTTGTCTATAAAATGAATGGTTTGTTCAGACACTTTACCCAAAGAGTTCATTAGGGGTTAAACAAAATGCAATCCCATTTGCAAAGAGTATAATAAATTGTTTCATCTGTGAATTTAGCTGTTCTCCCTAATGCAGACATGGGTGTTACAGTGGCTTTCTCTTGATAGGGTTATGGGTTAATGAAATGCCTTTTCTGTTGCTTATTTTCCTCTCTTCTGTGCTGAGTGATAAGTAGCTAACCAACGAAGCTTGTAATTACAATCTTACAGAAACCGGGCCGATCTGTATATAAATCTCACCATCCAATTACAAGATGTAATAATTTTGCACTCAAGCTGGTAATGAGGTCTAATACTCGTGCAGGCGATAATCCCCTCTGGATGCTGGCTTGATCAGATGTTGGCTTTGTAATTAGACGGGCAGAAAATCATTATTTCATGTTCAGGAAAAAATTAGGTTGGTGGGAAGTTAATTTTCTCTCCGCTCTCTGAAGCGTAGACAAGAATTTAATGATTTAATCATGATTGTTAGCTCTTTTGCAATCAATTTGTAATGATTGTGTAGCAACTCTCTTCAAGGGAAGCTGTTGGAGAGGAGTTTGCAAACAGCGGTCCAGGGGGGCTGGCCTTGGAGGGCACGTGACGCCAAGCCCATTAAAGCCGTCTCCAGCGTGACTGACGTGAGGCGGGAGCCCCAGCCTTCCGCCTGCGAAGTGCTCCAGGTCTAGCGGGGTCTGAGACGGTGGAGCGTCCTATCCCTTCAGACCGCCAGGGCCTCCATCTCCACGCTCAGGGGGTGGGATGCGGGCTCCTCAGCTGCCCAAGCCCAGGGAATAACTTTGTTGGTGTCATGCGGTGTAGATTTCAGTTTACAAACTCGTGTGTGCAAGATATAGCGTATTCTTTCACTTTCTTTAAATTTGCTTAATTCTAGCTTGGAGACTCATGCTGCCTGGTTGGTGGGGGCTGAACTTCAGAAAAATGCAGATCTCTACCCCACCTCCTGAGAAGGGCTACATCCAGGACGTACAAAGTGCAAAGGCCCCTCCGGTCTCAGCCTGCATGGTCCCCGCAGGCTCCGAGGCCCCGCAGCTCCCCTTCCATGCAGGAGACGCGAGAACCTTTGGGGAGGCGGAGAGCCGTGCAGCGAGTCCAGCCTCGGGATCTGGGCCTGGTGGGCAGCCAGGCCCTGCTGAGGGTTCACATCCGTGGGGAACAGGTCCCCTCTCCAGCCTCAGGCCAGCTCCCTCCTTCCCAAGTTAGGGCTCCTCTGAGGCCCCCTCGCCCACTCCAATGACCCCATCCCATCGCTTCAGCGACTTTACCTTTTCCGGAAGATTAGAAGGGCCTTGAACTTAAGCCGCTCCGTCTGCAGCCCTGCTCAGACTCCAGAAGCCAGGACTTACAAAGCCTGCCTACCTGCTTGCAGGAGAAGATGGAAGGGGAACAAGCTCTCATTAATATTCCAATAAATTATCCTCCCGTATTGACTCAGACTTGCTCCTGTGTGTTCACTCGATGATTTATTTTCTGAGGGCCCCAAAGAGATTTCCCCTCCCGATACTGCAAAGTGTGATTACCACTTGGAGGTGTCTGGTTGTTCATCCAGGTCGGTTCTAGGAGTCTGTATTAAGCTCTAGCTGGATGCGTAAGACCGAGCAGAGGATATCCGGTGTGCATGGGGGTGGGGTGGGAGGTGATCAATAATGGTAACGTCTATTACTGCATTTTACTGAATTTCATTGACTCCATCAATTGTAAAATGCATCATTATTTTACGTACTAAGAAAGTAATGTCATTGCCAACTAAAGTATGAACAGTGCTTCCCGAATCACTTAGAAATTTTATTTCATACTTAATGAAAGCATTCTTTCATACTTACATAAACAGATTTTTATCGTAGATCATTCATTTGGATACATAAAAAGGAAAATATAAGCGAAATAAATTGGCAAAGATATTCCTGACCCACATTCAGAAACCCAAGTTTCTGCTTTCAGAGTCACTGATGTCTGTGTTTTCCTAAAAAAAATGCGGCACTGTCGTCTTGGGGGTTTTCTGCTAAGCAGTGACACCCGTGTGCGAATTTCGATGCCCGTGTGTGGGTAATGCCAGTGATGTCGTGATTGCTCCTGGCCAACAGCAATTCCACTTTCAATGATGTTAAAATGTGAAAAAAAAAAAATGCTCATCTCAGAATTGACAGAATACAGTAAGTGTGTGGCCTTGCAGAGAAGGACAGTTTTTTCCAGGGCAGGCGGAGACAGGGAGGCCTCGAGGCAGGCAGGCTGTGGTGAGAAGGGAGAGGAAGCTCCAGTCTGGGCTGGCATGTTCTCAGTAAAGAGAGGGTGAACCCAGCCGTGTGGCTGGGTGGGTGGGGCTGAGCTCTGTGTTCCAGAAGCTTTCAGTCACTCTGAGGCCTCCCCATGGGATGGGGAAGATGGAGAGAGCCCTTGAGCGTCCCTGGCTGGAAGCACAGGGGGAGACAAGGTGGAAGCTGATGCTGGGGGCCCCTAGAGTGGAGGGCAAGCAGGGCACATGAGCATGAGCGAGGGCTCCGTCCTTGGCTGGCTAGACTCCCCGCTCCAGGCAGGTAGATTTCTCAGCCACGCCATGCTCATGCCCACTCTCAGGCCTCTGTTCATGCTGTTTGTCGCCCTTGGCCATCACCTCTCTTTCTCCGAGTACTGCTGTGGTTCTTTATACCATCATTAGAGAGTAACTTGGTGAAAGGCATTGCCCCTAGTAAAATACAGCTTCCTGGAGAGGCCTTCCAACTTGCATGCCACTGTCTCTCACTCAGTGCTTAGTTGCCCTGTGCTTGTCTTTAATTTCCTTGTTCTGGTATAGTCCCTCCCTCCCACCACAGGACCTTTGCACATGCTTATCCTATTGCCAGGACATCTCTTTCTTTCCCTGCTTATCCTTCAGGTCTTAGCTCAAGCACCATCTCCAAAGAGAAGGTTTCCCGTAGCCTGAACAGATCACCCCTTCCATGTAAGGGCTTTCTCTGTGCCAGGTGACTCTCCTGCACTCTTGTCACAGCGGCAATTTACATTTCTTCATGTGGCCACCTGACAAATGTCTGTATTTCCCACTAGTGTGTTAACTCCTAAAGGGAAGGGGCTATGTCCTCTTTGCTTCCCAGAACTGACGATATCTGTACGTGTTTCAGTGCTCTCTCTCACTCTCTATCCTCCTATAGATGAAAGATGAATGAACAAATGGATCTCGTACAGATGGATGGATAAAATAGAGCGTGGTGCTAAAGATTAGAGGTGATTCCGGGTATCGCAGGAAGCCACATTCGCCTCCACTGAGGGTACAGTTGCCCTCCCACCAGATGTGGGGGTCTGTAAACCTTACACAGGATGCTTGCAGCGGACCACAGAGCACCTGGTGACCCTTGGGAAGATCATACTGCATGACATTGCCTTGAATCGTGCCTCTTCTTTCTTCCAGGCATCTCCAGTCTAAATTCCAGGCACGGGGCACTTTGTCCCTGAGAAACTGCCTCCTCTCCTCCACCCGCTTGCCTTGAGGCCCCACGATCGTCTTCTGCCTGGTGTTGCCTCCTGACCACTCCAAGTCATCCACCTGGCCTCTACAGCTGCCCGGACAGCCCCCAAGAGGGCGGGGAGGGGCCGGCCCCTTGCTCTGCAGCCAGCCTGGCGCAGCCACCTAGTCGGTGTGTGCACGGTCCTTGGAGGCGGCGCGCCAGCCTTCCGGAAATCTCCACGTCTTTTCTCTGGGCGTCAGTTTTCTCTCCAATTGTTGACTTAGTTTTTCTTCTTTTTTAAAATTGGGGTAAAATATGCATAACATACATACATACGTAACATAACATAAAATGTACCACTTTTAAGTGGACAATTCAGCGGCACTAAGTATGTTCTCATTGTTTTGCAACCATCACCACCATCCATCCACAGAGCATTTTTCATCTTGCAAAACGGATACTCTGTCCCCATTAAACACCAACTCCCCAACCCCCTCCGGCAGCCCCTGGTGACCAGCATTCTACTTTCTGTCCCCATGAGTCTGCCTCCTCCCAGAGCTTCATCTCAGTGGAATCACACAGTCTTTGTCTTTTTGTGCTGGCTTGTTTCACTTAGCCTGGTGTCCTCAGAGTCCATCCATATTGTGGCACGAGTCAGAATTTCCTCTCTGACTGGAGGCTGAATACAAGGCTGAATGATATTCCGTCGTATGGACATAGCACACTTGGTTTATCCATTTGTCCATCAGTGGACACTTGGGTTGCTGCCACCTTTTGGCTTTGTTCACAAAGCTGCTATGAGCATGAGTGTACAAACTCTTTCAGTTCTTTTGTGTATATACCCAGGAGTAGAATTGCTGGTTCTCCTCGTTGGGGGAACTGCCATACTGTTTTCCATAGAGCCTGCACCCTTTCACGTTCCCACTGACAGTGTCCAAGAGTTTTGATTTCTCCACTTCCTTGCCAATGCTTGTTATTTTCTGGGTTTTCCCCGGTTTTATTGAGATGTAATTGACATACCTCCCTGAATGAGTTTCAGGTGTACAGCATTAAAGTTTGATTTACGGTCATGCATCACTTAATGATGGGGACATGTTCTGGGAAATGCATTGTTAGGCGATTTCATCGTTGTGCAGACATCACAGTGTGTACTTACACAAACCTAGGTGGCGTGGCCTGCTACACGCCTAGGCTATTTGGCCCCAGTCTTATGAGACCACCATATACGCGATTCATCATTGACCAAAACGTCACATGACTACACATATTGTGAAATGATTACCACAATAAGTTTACTTAACATCCATCATCTCATATCGATACAAGAAGAAGAAATGAAAAAAAAGAAAAATATTTTTCTCCTTGTAATGAGAACTCAGGATTTACTCTCCTAACAACTTTTCTACATATTGTACAGCAGTGGCAACTATAGCCGTCATGCCGTACGTTGCTATCCTAGTACTTGTTTGTTTTATAATTTTTATCGTCTTCCTCCAATTCCCTCTCCCCACCAACCCCCATCTCTGATCACCACAAACCTGGTCTCTTTTTCTATGCATTTGGTTTGTTTGTTTGTTTTAGATTCCACATATAAGTAAATATTTGACTGACTTATTTCGCTCGAAGCATAATGGCTTCAATTTCCAGTCATGCTTTCACAGATGGCAGGATTCCCTTGTTTTTTTATGGCTGAATAATATTCCAGTGTAAATCTATATACCACATTTTCTTCATCCATTCATCTGTTGATGGACGCTTAGATTGTTTCCATGTCTTGGCTGTTGAAATTACACTGCAATGAATGTAGGGGCGCAGAAATCTTTTCGAGTCAGTGTTTTCATTTCCTTTGGATAAATACCCAGAAGTGGGATTGCTGGATCATATGGTATTCTATTTTTAACATTTTGAGGAACCTCCATCCTGTTTTCCATAGTGGCTGCACCCACTTATAATCCCACCCACAGTGCACAAGTGTTCCATTTTCTTCACGTCCTTGCCAGGACTTGCTATCTGTCATCTTCTTGATGACAGCCTTTCTAAAAGGCATGAGGCGATATATCGCTGTGGTTTTGATTTGCATCTCCCCGATGACTGGTGATGTTGAGCATGTACCTGTTTCTCTTTTGTGTATCTTCTGTAGAATAATGTCTCTTTGGGTCCTCTGCCCATTTTTTAATGGATTGTTTGTTTCTTTGCTATTGAGTTGCACGAATGTTTTATGTATTTTGACTGTTACCCCTTTATCAGATATGTGGTTTGCAAATACTTTTTCCCACTCTAGATTCTCTCTTCACTTTGTGGATGGCTTCTTCCGCTGTGTGTGTGTTTTGTTAGTAGCCATCCTAGTGGGTGCGAGGCGTAATTCTTATTCTTGAACCAAAGGCTCCACCTCCCGCTCTTCCTGGTGATGAAGGGATTTGACGCTCAGTGAAAGTCAGCAGATGACGCTTCAGCACCTGCCACGGGCCCAGCTCTGCCACGGGCTTTGCGGGTGGGGCAGTGATGAAGAGCGTGGACGCTGCCTCGGAATCCCCCTGCTGCCACGCCCTGGCTGTGCCGGTCACCTCGCTGCTCGGAGCCTCAGGCCCCTCATCTGTCACACAGACATGACAATAATAGGGTGCGCTTCATAGGATCATTGTGAGGATTAACTTACTTAATGTATATAGAGAGATCAGCATAGTACTGGCGTGTTCTTGTTCGTTTTCTTACTGTAAATTATTCCTATTTGCTACACAGAGAAGGCGTAGCAGGACGCATTTCCCCCTCACCACGAGGAACCAACCAGAGCCTCCTTGAGCAGCCGGCCCTCACTGCCCTGTCCCGGGGTCCTACCTCGCCTGCAAAGACATGACGTGGACGTCGCCAGGCTCTCTCTGGGTGATGGGAATGTAAGTTTCCTCTTTATACTTTGTTTCTGTTTTATAAGCTTTGAAAAATGAACATAATTCTGTTATAATCGTAGCTAAATGTTATAATAATAATGACATTTTAAATGAGCACAGACATCTAGCTAAAGATGATAAAATAAAGTCATTTTTCTCTACTCATCTCCCTTAAAATCTTCATAAAGCAACCACAAATCAATCAGAAGGGAGAAACCCGGATTTCGATGGAGCAGGGGGTGTGTCGCCATCCACAGAGCGTCCCTCTAGAGTCGGGAGCAAGCCCAGCAGGTGGGCAGAGCTGACGCTTCTGTCACCGGACTTCGGGCGGGCGCTGCTTTCTCTCAAAATAAGGTTCACCCCTCAAATCAGAGGAGGGGATTAGAGAGACGGGAAGTGAGGAGGATGCCAGAGAGAATGGCCATGTCGCTGTGCACGTCGTGTTGGACCAGAGCAGAAGAGGAGGTGGCCGTGGAGGGGACATCATGGGGACAGGCGGTTTTTCTTGTTGGGATCTGACCTCATCAGAGGGGACGGTAGGAGGTGAGGTGGGGTGAAGGGTGAGGAGGCAGTGACCCCTGAGCTCCGTGCAGGGGGCCTGGGACAGTTACATTGGCCTCTCCGGCACGGAAGATGGAGTGCCACATGCCCTTGAGCACAGCAAACAGACTTGATGAGAAAAAACCTGAGGCCACAACTCTGAACTAAAGTGTGGGCTTCCCCGGCCCGGTCTCTGGCCCCTCGATGCCTCCCACCCAGCAAACACCTGCCCTCATCTACAGAGGAGGAGGAGTCAGAGAGGAGTCAGCACGTGCCCTACGCACACACTGGGGCACGGAAAAATAAAAATAAAAATCAGGAGAGGGAAAGAAATGTAAACAAAAGCCGCTGCAGAGCAAATATCGCAAGAATTACTCAATATATCTGAGGGAGGGTTGGACAGGTGGTTATTCAGGCACTCAGGTTAAATACAATGTGGTCTTTCTACAAAAGGGACTCCAGAGTTGATGGAAAGCAAGCTAGCGAAGCTCAGGAAAGAAGTGGGAAGTAGGGACCAGCCCAGTAGCTGAGTGGTGAAGTTCACGTGCTCTGCTTCACCGGTCCAGATCCTGGGTGTGGATTAGCACCAGTCGTCAAGCCATGCCAAGGTGGCGTCCCACATAGAAGAACTAGAACGACTTACAACTTGGATATACAACCAAGTACTAGGGCTTGGGGGAGAAAAAAGTAAAAGAGGAAGATTGGCGATGGATGTTAGCTCAGGGCCAATCTTCCTCACCAAAAAAAAAAAAAAAGAAGAAGAAGAAGCATACCTTAAAAAAAAAAAAAAGAAATGGAAAGTAGAAGCTTTACAGAGTCGAATACCACACTGAAAGCAACAACAACCAAAATATAAACATGACCAGCAATTCAGCCGGGGAGTGGTGAACAGACCAGAGAAAATCCTAACAGTGAAGTGGGAGAGAATACAAAATCTAAGCTAAAAGTGATAGAAGACGACAGACCCAGAAGACACAGGAGGTCAAGTATACACAGCATCGTCATCTGGTGTGGGGGGTGTTGGGGAAGAAAGTCAAGTTCAGGGGAAAACCCGCTGGGCCTCAAACTTCTCCAGAGCAATTTGCAACTCCTAGGACCATGGAGCAAGGTTTAGATGCTCTCATTAAAAAAAATAAGGTTCTCAAATTTACACACAGCCCAATGGCCCTCAAGGATAAAGACAGCACGTTCTCAAGTATTCGAGAAACTAGTTCTGTGGGACCTACGGACCTCCTTGGAAATTCAAAGAAATGCTTCATGAAAGAAGAATTCTGGAGTGAGAACAATGGAGAGGGCAGATGGGGCATCTACCCCACTTCCATACAGAAACCCAGACGAAAGACGGTAGGGGTTGTGGGTACAGAAGAGAGTGGGCAAGTTATCACCGAAACTATAAAAATAATGATCACTGAAAAAAGATCAGGGCATCTTGGTTTGCTGGGGCTGCTGTAACAATGTATCACAAACGGCGGCTTGAACCACAGACATTTATTTTCTCGCGGTCCTGGAGCTGGAAGTCTGAGCCGAGAGTGTAGCAGGGCTCGTCCCTCCTGAGGGCGGCTCGGGCTTCCCGGCCACCTGCTGATGTCCGTCTCGGCCTTCATCTTCTCGTCGTATCCTCCCTGTTGCGTGCGAGTCTCTCTCTATGTCCACATTTCTCCTTTTTATAAGGACTCCAGTCATATCGGGTCAGGACCTCATTTTAGCTCGATTTCTTCTGTGAAGACCCTGTCTCCAAGTAAGGTCACGTGCTGAGGTCCTGGGGGTTGGGACTTCAAATATGGGTTTCAGAGGACACAGTCAGCCCCTATCGGGGAAAGAGGAGAGAACTGGGGAGAAGGGTAAGTGTGCAGGTGGTGGATGGGTCCTCCACGAAGCTGAAATTTGTAGCTTCCGATACAAAATGGCTCTAAACTCGGAACATTTTTGTAACCTTTTCCTCCTTAACTTTAAACAGGTCTTGGAGCAGGTGAACAGTGAGCTGGAAGTTTAGCAACCCCTTCAAGTTTGCTGCTTTTTGCCATAAATTCAATTAAAATGGATTTCTTTTCATTTTAAAAAATCATAATTAGAAAAAAACCATTCTAAACTTTGAGTGGGGAAGCAGCCCCGAAACAGCTGATTGCAGCCCGCTCCGAGAGGTGTGACTCCAGAGCGGTGGCTCTTCCCTGGGGCGGGTGGGGGGCGCCTGGCGCCGTCTGGAGTCATTTTTGGTTGTCATGACTCCGGAAACGGGGTGCTAGTGGGGTCTGGCTGGTAGAGACCAGGGAACTGTAAGCATCTCACGGTGGGCAGGACGGCCCCTCCCTTCCCATGACAAGGAATGACCGCGTCCAAACTGCCCATCCGGCCAAGGCTGCGCGAGCCTTCACGGCTGCATGGACGTCCAGCTGTGGGAAACGAGGGGAACTCAGTTTTGCCCAAACACTGCCCAGGATGCATTTACACGTGACATCCCTGAGTCTGCCACGTCTCTCAAAGGAATTTTTATTTTCAGAAGCCCGCTCATCCCAAAGGAATCATCTCCAATGGGAACATCGTAGGCACCCTATCGAGCCAAGGAGAGAAAACGAGGTGGGGGTGGGAGACTGCTCTGGATGCTCCCAGGTACCAGGGGCAGACCACGGGCCTGGAGCTCCGGTGAGGCCACTCTCTGCGGGGCACCCTGGACGAGGCACCCCACTCTCATGGGCTGTCCCCTGTCTCTCCAGCCCTCGTGCCCCCAGACTCCCGCCGCCTCTCTCTGAGCCGCTCCATCAGCTCATGAAGGCCCCTGTGCTCTCCCCATCCTGGGAAGTCCCCTCCCCTGGAGCTGCCCGCACTCGGCCATCTCTCCTGAGTGCCTTTGAAGATTTCCGGCTTCTCCAGCCCGGAAGCCGCACGCGGGGTCAGGCATTTGCGCCCGCTAATCACTCTGTGCTGCCAGGGCCCGAGTGCCATGAAGCCTCTCTTCATGCCTGTTTAAAGCCTCGGAGGGGCTTTCAAGGGCTCTTTGATAAATCATCCTAAGTGTTGTTCCGGCCACTCCAGCGCGGCACCCGCCTGGCCCTCGCTCTCCCTGCAGCTGCTCCCCATCGCTGCCTTTCACCGGCGACAGTAATTCATTCCACTCGAGCTGACCAGCTTAGTTCCCATTTATTTGCACATTATGAGCTGTGTCACTCCACTTACCCTCTAGACAGTAAATGGTTTGAAAAATGCAACTGTAACAAATATTCAGGAGAGGATAAGAGAGAGGGGGAAAGAGCCAGGGAGAGGGAAATTGAACCTCTGAATTCAGAGTCCAAAAAACCCAGATAAGAATAAATAATGCTCCTCAGTTATCTCAGGCATCTGGGATGCCACAGAAACTTCCAAGCCTTCCTCGAAAATAAATCTCCTTCTCTCTCTCTCTCTTTCAGCTCTTGAGTCTGAGTTCTCTGAAAGTGTGTCTAAAGCAAGTATCATGATCAGGGCAGGAAAATAATTAGGCTGCAGTGTCGGCTTGTACCTTTAAAATCAGAGAGGCCCGGGCTCCGCTTTCTCCCTTGCCTGTTGGAGGCCAGGGGCCCCACTTCCCCTGTGATGAGTGGGCTGACCTTCAGGGAAACTGAGGCAGCTCAGAAAGATAATGCCTCTTTTTTCTAGAAAAAGCTTATACAAACCAAGACTTGAACCCAAGTCTTTTAAAACCCTGGTGTGACACGGTATTAATGCTCGTCTATAGAGGACCTGTGTGAATACTGTAAAAAGCTGCCTTCTTCCTCCAAACTCATAGCTAGGATATGGCTTGGCCGTCTGATGGTGACTTGTGTGAAGAGAAGATGCCCGTTCTCTGGGCAGATGCAGCCCCAGGTTAGGGCATGTTTGGTGTACACAGTGTGGGCTGGGTTTTAGCCTTGCTCATGCCCCCAGCTGGAAGCCTTTGTGCAGTGCACATCCTGCACAACTGTACATGACAACTTGCCACAATAATCTGGGATAGTCTGCTTCCTGTGAGGAGTGGGTATCAGAATATTCAAGGCTATAAGTAGGCTTTATCTAGGAAGAAGGCAGCATGTGCCAAAACCAAGAGCTGAAGTAGGGTGGGAGGGAGGCTACAGAATGGAAGGGCTGGTCCCCAAAGGGTTGTCTGCACTCAGGCTTCTTCTGAGGTCAGTGTGGCAGTGGGTTAACTGCGGCTTCTCCTCTCACCAGCTGCCTGACCTTGGGCAACGGACGCCCTTGAGACTCAGGCTCTCCGTCTGTAAAATGGGAGGATACCATTCACAGCGTTGTGATGGCTCAATGAGAACACGGACATAAAGCGCGGCAGAGGGCCTGGAAGTCAACGCCCAGAAACGGGAACTACTGATATTCTCTTCCTCCTCCTCGGCAGCCGCCTCCCACTTGCCCCGTCACCTCTAAGTCTGTGATCGTTCCCGTCCTCTCCCTCTGCTCCGCATTTCCTGGTTATCCATCATCCCCTGGGAATTCTCCTCAGCTTCGGAAACACAAGCAGTTGCTGGGTAGGCAGAGAAAATACCGTTCTCTGTCCTCCATAGATGACTTTAATTTCTATTTCAAGCCCCGCTCCCTGGCCAGTGGGGGTTGGGGTGACTTGAGCTCAGCCACTCTGGAATCCTGCCCTCCGTCCTCCTGTGGCCAGGTCACCCTAGCTGAGTGCCCAGGCATCAAACTGGCAGGCTCTGCAGTCCACTGAGGTCCCCGTGGAGGCCTTGGGACAGAGACTGTGGGTGGTCTGCCCTACAGCACCTCTCTTCACCTTTCTTCAAATTATCGTTATCAAACTGAAAATGTTGAACACGTACTCACATCTGAATGTCCCCTAGGAGGCTTTTGAGAAAGGGTTTTTTCTCACCTTACCAAAAGAGGAGGGCATCTCAGCAGTCATCTCTTTCACATTCTTTGGCCCCCCCCCCCCCCCCCCCCCCCCAGCTTGCACTGAATACTATAATGTGAAGATGTGATGGTTGGGGCTGCTGCAGCCAACTTGCAACCATGAGGAAAAGACTAAGAGAATCTCATAGGACCTGACCTAGAACTCTGACACCACTGAACTGTCAAACCATCACTGGGTAGACCCATGTCAAGGGAGATGGGTTCAGTTAGTTAGACAAGATCAGTCTTCGTGAGTCAATAAGCACAGATGGCTGGGTGCTGGGAGCTGAGTGTTATGTTAGATCCAGAGACGAGGCAGAAAGAAAGACCATCACAATGACTTTCCTGCATCACAACAGCTGTGCAGCTGAAGGACAGCTCAAGCTTGCAAACTTCTCTACAGCTGGCCTTCCCAGGACTGGGTCCTAGCTTCAGAATCTGGTGGTACGTCCCGGGGCAGCTTATGAAAGTGAGTTGGACTTTAGTTTCTTCCATCTATGAGCAATGAGGACAGTTAAACCCAGCTCCTGGCGTTCTTATGGGACAACGGCTATAAAGAGCTGAACACACTTCAACAGCTAGCTCCTGAGGAGTTCGTGGCTTGACTACTGCAATTAGTAATAAATATGGCTGCCCTGGGGTCAAGAGGGGTTACTGGGACCCTCTACACAGGCATGCCTAGTCTCCCCCACCTGGGCCCACGTCTGGGGGTCCAGAGTCTCAGGGCCTGTGGGCCTGTCTGGAGGGCAGGTGGCCTCACACGGGGCTTCCACGTCCTTGCAATGGGGGCACGAAAGAGAAATTAATTCCCTGATTCCAGGCCCTCCTCTCTATTACCTATTCATCAAAAATTGCTCAGCGTTGTGCATTTTTCATTACAAGAGTCAACATTTGCCACGTTAATAAAGCAAGGGGCTGCTTTTCTCCTCTCAGAGATGGAATATGTAACGACACGGCCCCTTTGATGTCTCTCGGCCAATACAATATGTATCTGAACGAGGAGAGAGCCGTGGGTCCGGCTGGCCGCGGGGGCTCTGGAAGGGGCGCTGCGAGGCGGCGGGTGCCCGGGCTCTGAGGGGGGCCCGGTCTCTGTCGCCCCCTCCCCATCCCAGGCCCTGAGAGAGACCTCGCTGGGACGGGAGACTAACTAGGAAGATGGTTTCGCCCTCCGCGTAGCCCCACGTCCGAATCGTGACATCCAGGGGTTGCGGGTTGACGCGGGGTGCCCGCGAGGGTGCAGAAGCCCTGTTCCTGGACCAGGGGTGGGATGGAGGTCGGGGGCAGGGTCAGCTCACGGGGTCTTGGAAGGAGGCTGGTCAGGGGAGGAAGGGAAACACCTCCCCGTGGGGGGCGCTGGTGTGTGTTACACGGGAGCACGGACGTGCATGTGCTCTGCGGTGGGGATGCACATCTGCTGAGATGGGATTGTTTTTGTCCTCAGCAGCAGCCGCACGTCCTGCACACCTGCAAGGCCAGCGCTGTGGGAGGCGGGCGGGGAGATGACAGTGTCGGGGGAGAGGCTCCATCAGGAGACTTGAAGATCAAGGACCCATTCAAAGTCTGGACGGTCCTGGGAGCCAGGCCACAGCGCAGGTGGACAGAAGCACCAGGGGACATGGCAGGCCTGAGTCGGGCTCCTCGTGGCTCCAGCCTTGCGTCAGTGAGCTCGCTGTGAAGGCCCCTCATCATCTCTCTAGAAGGTTCTGATACAATGAGGACTGTGGACAGCCAGGGGGCGGGGAGGAACCTGCGAGCTCAGGAAAGGTGGTGGCAAGAGGAGGAGTGAGGTCGTTGTCTCACGCCGCTTGGGGAATGTCTCCTCACCCTGTCGAGCCTCAGTTGTCTCGTCTGTAAAATGGAGCTCCTGTCACCCCGTGACCCCGCTCCTGACGCACAGGGTTCAGCTGAGGTAACGCGTGTGCAAGGGGCCGGAGGAGTGGTCATGAGAGTGCGGCCAGCACAGCACTGCGCTCTAGCTGCGCTCAAGGCCTAGGGATGGTCGGCAGCACCGGACGGCAACAGGACCTTCCTGATGCGCCTCTGTGACGGCCACGGAGGCCACTCCGGCCCCAGAATCCCTCTGCTTTCAGGGGCAGAAAGACCGGGAACAATAGAGAAAGGGGGCTTCGGGTAGAGTCACCACGTGTTCCCCGATTACGTCTGCTGTCCCAGCACAGTTACTAACAGCACCCCCTTCACACTCAGAAGCTGTCCAGTTTGGAAGGTAAGTTCTAGACTCCACCTTTCATATGAAGAAACTTAAAGATGGCAAAGAGTGACCCGGAGGAGCTCATTAGATGGGGCAGAAAGACGACTCAGAGGATTTGATGTTTTCATTGAGACCTGAAGGAAGGGAAGGAGTCAGCCACGTGACAATCAGATGAATGGGCATCGGCTGAATGGCAAGGGCAAAGGCCCTGAGGCAGCACCATCTTCGGGTGTTGGAGGAGCAGGAGGGCTAGTAACGTGGGTGAGCAGAGGAGATAGTGGTGCAGAAGGAGGGCCCAGCGGTGGGCAGAGCCAGATCCCAGAAGACCTGCTGGGCTTAGGGAAGGGCATTTAAATTTTGTCCTCTAGGTCAGAGGTCAGCAGCCTTTTTCTGTCAAGGGCTGTGTAGTAAATAATTTAGACATTGCACTCCGTACGCTCTCTGTTGTGTCTACTCACCCAGTCAGCAATGCTCTTGTAGCACAGAAGTGGCCATAGACAGTATGCAAACTAATGGGTGAGGTGGTGTACCAATAAAACTTTATTTAGGAGAACAGAGAGTGGGCCAGATTTGACCGCAAGACATAATTGGCTGACCCTGCTCTAGGTAACGGGAGGCCACAGATGGATTTCAAGCAATGGCCTGACCTTGGTATGACCTGGTCTGATTTACATAGTTAAAGGAACCTCTTCACTTGCTCTGAGGATCGTGGATGGCAATGGGTCAAGAGCAATGCCTGTTTAAAACGCTCCTGCAGGAATCCAGCTAAGGGCTGGTGGTGCCCTGGCTCAGGAGCCAGCAGAGGAGATGGAGGGAAGTGATGGGTTTGAGAACCGTTTTGAAGGAAAGCAGCCCAGAAAGGTTGTTGTTGAGGTTTGTAACTGTGAAATGTGGGCCAAACGTAAGCTGTGATCGTCACACTGTTGTCTGTGCCTCTTTGCTCCTCAAAGGGGCTGACTAGCCCGGCGGCCACCAGGCCCGTGCAGTAAGCTTTGCAGAAATTGCCTTCTCAGTTCAAATCACTTACAAAAGCCCAGGCTGCAATTATGAAGCTTCATAGCTGCAGCATCCATAAAAAGAGGTAATTTTAATATTTGGTTCAACTTCAAAGCAGTAACTTAGAATTATATATACCCCATTAAAATATAATATTTTTCCCCCAAACTAATCAAATGGCTAAATCAATTGTTGGTGGATTGCCAGTGGCCTCAGGATCAATGGGAATAGAAAATGTATTCTGTATTTTTCTTGTTACATAGAGTTAGAGCGCATATTTTATTAATGTTCATCCTTTAGAGACCAGATTTGTGCATTCGCTAAAATAAACGCTACAGTCTTTACGGCTTGGTTGGCTGGAGAGAGCAGAAGTGTGAGGGCAAGGAATCCTTCACGAGGAGGCAGCCGCTGCCGAGCCCTCGTGGGGCTGGGGTCCAGGCACCTGAGTTTTGCCTCTACCACTTTGTGTGTTGAATGACTTCGAAATATGTCTTTTCTCTTCTTAGTCTCCCCATTTGTCAAATGAGGAGTTTGGGCGAGATCAGTGAAGGCACATAGGCTTCTGCTAATTAAGCTCAATTCGTAGGCAATGCATGGAGCCTCAGAGGGGCGGAAGGGATTCTGAAGCCATAGCTGGGTTCAGAGGGAGGGAATGCTGCAACTGATTAGTAATGTCTGCCATGAGCGTGGGTTAGGCATCCTGCAAGCCAGGTGTTTGTGATGCCTGCACTAAATGGGTTCTAAGGTACCTTCTGTTCCAACAGATCAAGTAAAGGCCTGTAGGTCTGAGCAGATAGTCTCCTCTACGACTTGTAGGACCCCGTCAGGCCCTCCATGGATGGTCTCTCACCCTTCCCTATGGGCAACTTTGGCTGGACTGGGACCTCACTGAGAATAATAGATTCCATCCTCTGTGTCCAATGTGTTGGTTGTTAGATACCAATGATGCTTCCTGTGCACTGGGCACTGCAGATTTAAAGGTCCACAAGCCGTGGCTGCAGCCCCACGTGAGCAAGACTGTGGAGAAGGGCGTCCAAGAAGAAGGACCGACAACCAACACAAAGCACCAAGGAGACTGTGTCTCCCCGGATTTCCCGTCTACGCCAGGGAGAAGCTAATCCAGAGTGGGCCACTCCCCTCGTCTCCTGAGCCTCTCTCTTCCCTTGGCGAGCCGTCACCCGCTCTTGGCAGTTGCACTGTTAGGTTTCAGGCAACGGTGACAGACCGGGACCACAAAGAAAGCTACAGGGAAGCTCGCCGGGTGGATGGGAAGGCAGGAGAAGTGGCTCAGCAAAAGGCAGCGCTAGGCGTTCCAGGTGCTGAAAGTGAAGAGCATGTGGGCACTGACCTTGCAATGTCTTCCACTCCAGATTCCATGACCTGGGAGAGAGTCCAGTTGACCAGCCTTGGGCTACGTGCTCTCTTCTTGGTCGGGGACTATGAGAGGGCTTGATGTTCAGACCCACACAATGGAGGAGAGAGAACGTCCCCAAAGAAGAGACGGTACAAACACAGAAGGAGGAAACGGGTGTTGGGAGGTCAAAACCAGAACACAACTGGAGTCATGGCCCTGCAAGTTCTTCTGCCTCAGCAGCCAGTATAAGCCTCCCCTGACCTTAATTAAGCATCAGCTGAGGCTGCTGGTCCTGCTGTTTTCCATGGCAGAAGCTGGGTCTCGGACACACCCACTGTATTAGTTTCCTGTGGCTGCTGTAACAAATTACCGTGAACTGTGGCTTCAAACCACAGAAATGTATCCTCTTACAGTTCTGGAGGCCAGAAGTCCAAAACTAAGGTGTCGTCAAGGCTGTGTTCCCTCTGCAGGGTCTACAGGAGAAGTGCTCTTTGCTCCTACTTTTGGGTGACTGTTGACATTCGTTGGCTTGTGGCTCCATCACCTCTTCTGTCCATCTCAGATCTCATTCTGCCTTTCCCTTATAAAAACACTTGTCATTGGATTTAGGTCCCATCTGGGTTATCCAGAAGGAATGCCTTCATCTCAAGATCCTTAATTATACCTGCAAAGTTCCAAATGAGGTCACATTTGCAAGTTCTGGAGATTAGGATGTAGATGTATGTTTTGGGGGGCCACCATTCAGCCCACCATGCCCACAACAACATTATTCTTCCCCACGACCTGTCTGCTTCTCGCATGGTGCCAGGGGTCGGGGGAATTCTTCCCTTTTTCTAAATTCTTTTTATGAGTTTTCTATTCAAGGTAAACATGTTTTTGCTAGAGTGTAAAGTTGTCCAGAGTTCCTATGATGTGCTGGGCATTTTTACACGCGACATTTGTTTTGGTCCTTCTAACATCTCTTCGGGAAGAGCTCGGCTCCCTGGTGTCCCGGTCCCTGGGGCTCCAGAGGGCATGTGAGTGAAGGGGCGAAGCTGGATCTGCACCCGGTTTCCTCTGCCTGCCACACCTGCACCCTTTCCACTGTAACCGCCTCCTATTTGACTTAATCCTTGCTGAGGTTTTTTCCTATTTCTCTAAGAAACTTGAGGGAAATCCCCTGAAGACTAGGGAAGAGGACATTATGAGTGGCACGCCTTGATGTCCCACCTAAAATTGTCCCCTGCTGCCAAAAATGGGCTGCATTCACAGGTCGAGCTGGCACACTGGAGCCTCTCCTTCCTGACAGTGAGGTCAAGGGCATCATCTGTGGGCTGCCTGCCCTTCCCACTGGTCATTCCAGGTTCCCCTCAAAGGTCCTTGGGCCCCACAAATGCCGTTCCTGGTGGTCCTGCAGAGTTTATCTGGAAAAGTGGGAGCCTCCACCCCTGCTGGAGGCTGGCCTTCATCCCCATCCTGAGTGGCTGATCATCAACCCTTCAGAGCAGAAGAATCGAATTACTTGAATTACAGGCCTCTGTTCCCCCTGCAGTGTCGCCACCAGGATCCAGGATTGAAACTCTGTTCGTGCTTTCACTCCATCAGCAGGGCTGTCTTACCAGTTATCACACTCTGAGGATGTGGGTTGTGTGGGACCCTGGGCCCCAGTGATGGTGGAAGTGGGAAGGGTTGAGCATCGTGAAGCCGAAAGGCCTTCCCAGAATTGGAAATAGCCCAACTTTGAGCCAGCGACTTCCCTTAGAGCTTGGAACAGTATTAGCAAACCTCTAGTCAAAGCTTTTCATATTCCAGATAGGGAAACTGAGGCCCGGGGAAGGGCAGAGACCGTCGCAAAGCTCCACAGAATTCACACCTGCTGGCTGTTTCCTGGGTGCTCCCCAGGTGGAGGGTGGACAGGCCGGATGAGCGCCAGCCAGTGCAGACAGCCGGGAAGGGAGGCCCCGATTAGTCTGGGAAAGTGACAAGCCTACATGAAAAATGACCCAGAAAAGAAACCCAGACGTTTCCCCAGGAAAATGACACCTCCTCAAAGCCTCAAGTTCCCCAGAAAGCATCCGGGCAAAACATCTCCAGAACCGCCACTTGTTGGAATTCCATCACAGGTGACATTTAAGTGTTTTCACCTGGGGAAGGATTTTGTTTTTTCCACTTGAAAAAATAAGAAGGATCAACTTAATGGCTAAAGGAAATGCCTCCTTAGAAGGAGAACAGTTGTGTTGGTAGAGAAGCATTCATTCATTCAGTCAGTCAGTCTCTCATTCATTCATTTAATCAGCATTTTCTGAGTCTTATGATGTGCTAAGCAGTAAGGAAACAACAGTGTCCAAGAAAGACATAGTCCCGGCCCTAAGGATGATGGTGGTGACTGTGATGAAGATGGTGGTGGTGGTGACGATGAGGAAGATGTTGGTAACAGTGATGATGAAGATGGTGCTGACAGTGAGATGATAAAAATGGTGGTGACAGTGATGATGATGAAGATGGTGGTGACAGTGATGATGATGCAGATGCTGGTGGTGGTGATGAGGAAGATGGTAGTGGTGGCGATGAGAAGGAAGATGGTGGTGGTGGTGATGATGAGGACGATGGTGGTGACAGTGATGATGAAGATGGTGGTGACAGTGATGATGA
>NC_060279.1:51500779-51554151 GCF_021613505.1 Equus quagga | reverse complement strand
GGTGGTGACAGTGATGATGATGAAGATGGTGGTGACAGTGATGATGAGGAAGATGGTGGTGACAGTGATGATGAGGAAGATGGTGGTGGTGGTGATAATGATGGTAATAATATTTAACTCCTATTAGGAGAGCCCCCAGACCCATGCTATGCTCCTCCCCAGATTATTTCTTTGCGTCTTTGCAACAAGCCCACAAGGCAGGCGCTTTTATTAGCCCCTTCTAACAGATGAGGAAACAGAGGCACAGATGTGTTAAAGAACTCTCCAGTGATTCTCATTTAGAAACTGATGGAGCCGGGTTTTGACTGAGCCATTTGGTCTGAAGAGGAAGACAGACGAAAGACAACTTGTCTCTAACAATAAATACATCATCACAAACTGTGACGACTTCCATAAAAGACAAGTACAACTATTTAAGAAAACGTGAAGTGAAGACTCCTTTGTGTGGGGGTATTAGGGAAAACCAGAAGGGCGAGCAGGAGTTAGGTCAGCAAAGAGGATGGGGAGAGGGCAACTTGGGTTGTCTTTTAAAATGAACACCGAAATCCTTCTTTCCGGTGGAGTTCCACATAACACTCCATATATTAACACAGGGCGAGAGGAGAGCCTGCAGAGGGGAGCCCGGGGGCCCCTCAGTCCTCTACTGTCCTCACCCTCTTCCCTAGTGCCCTCTCTCCCTGTCTCGCAGTAATCAGAAGCCCCACAGAGGACAGTGTGGGACCCCCAACCTGGAGGTTGAGGTTTCAGCCAGGGCTGGGGCTGCGCCTGGGGCTAACGAACAGTCTGAGGGACAAGCCATCCCCACTACCTGACACTGTGTCGGCTGCAGCCAGCTCGGTGTTGGGTGGTTTCTCGTGGTGGGGAGCTGTGAGGACGTGAAGGGTAGCGTGGAACAGCAAGACACACCTTTTAGCATGGAAGGCAATCACTGCTGCTCCCCCCCTCTGTCCTAATCTGGCCCCACTACTTGAGCTTCCCTAATGGACCCCAGCATACCTGCGACGCGGTCACCAGCCCTCAGTACATCCCCTTTGATCCCACCTCCAGGCCTTTGCTTTGACCATCCCTTCCACCTGCATAGCCATTTTTTCCCAACAATGCCTTTCCTGCTCACTTCCATCTTTCCCAAACTGACACATCATCCAGGACTCGGCCTGACTCCCCTGGCCCTGCCCTGCCCTCCTCTGGAAGGACGTGTTGGTGCAGCTTATCTGAGAGGGACACACAGGGCAGGGGACACCTGAGGGAGGGGACACCTCGGGGAGGGGACACCTGGGGGTGGAGGGAATCCTGAGGCTGAAGGCCCACATTCATCGACATGCCTCTGTCAAAGGCGGCTCAGTGACCCTGGGCAAGCCCCCTACCCTGTCAGAGCCACACTTCTCCCATCTACAAAAGAGGGCCAATAGCATCTCCTTCATGGGTGCCTCTGCTGGTGGCTGCTGGATGTGTGACCAGTCCCTGCTTGTGGACAGTGGGGTTGTGTGGGGCAGGGACCATCTGAAGTGCGCACCCCGTGGGTCCTGGCTATGCCCATTGTGGCCAATCCCCCTTCTTTGAGGAATCCACTCCTCCTCCAGACAACCTTCTAAACTCAGATCTCCGGCCTCCCCAGACTGACTGGCCTCTGTCTCAAGGACAGTCCGGCCATAGACTGGCTTGAAAAAATGGGTGGGCCCAGTCAGATTCCTGCCCCTGGAAACACCCGTGAGGAAGGGGACCCAGAGCCCCACCTGCAGATACTGAGTGGAGAAGTGATGAGCGAGGTTCAGGCCAGAGTCGCAGGGCAGAGCTTGAGACTAAGGCGGTGCTGGAGGGAGAGAGCAAAATGGAGGAGAGACACATGGAAATGCCCGAGAGGAAGACCACACAGCGCCTGCAGGAGAGCTAGGGGGGAAAGTGGAGCCTCCCTCCAGTCCGGTCCCCGCCTGCTCCCAATATAAGAGGGCTACTCTGTGTTTCTTAAGTAAAGCCCCCCCACCCAGGGTCCGCCACTGCCTGGCAGGCGCGTGTGGAGGAACAAGCGACCCCCCGTCTCTCACCCCCGTATCACCAAGAAAGGCCCCAGGGGCCAGTAGGGAGCCTGTGTAGGAAACAGCAACAGCTAATGCTGAACAGAAATGGCTAAGTGCTGTGCTGGGCGCCCTTCTGTGTGTCCATTCTCAGAACAGCCTGTGAGGCAGAGGCCATCAGTCTCCCCATTTCTCAGATGAGGAAATTGAGGCACAGCACAGTCATGTGACTTGCCTCATGCAGCACAGCTAAAGGAGTGAGTGACCCAGGACTTGAACCCAGATCGTCTTCTTCGGAGACTCTGAACGTCACCGCTGTGCTGTCCTGTCAGCTAACGTAATCAGCCAGAGGAAGCAAGGAAAAAGAGACGAGTCCGCTCACAAGAGCCTCACAAGTGGTAAAGAGCCCAGCAAGCAATGGGCAGGGGCTTCAGGAAGAAGAATACAAAACCGAGACACAAAAGCCTGGAGTGGTACACGGATGATGCCCTAAATGGAAAGATTTGTATCCTAAAGTCGTCAGTCCCGCCATCGTGCTCCAGAAGTTTAAGACAACCCAAATCATGAAGGAGTCTTTTCAGGAACTTGATAACATGATTCTAAGGTGTACCTGGAAGACTCAGTGGGAGAGAGGAGCCAGGAAGTTTTTGAGAAAAAGACGATAATTAGGGGGAATTTGCTCATTACCCCATTTGTGGGCATATTATGAAGCTGTGGTAATTAAAATCGTGTGACATTGGCTCTCGAATAACAGAAAGAGAAGACGTATGCAATTAAATATTCACTGTATGATAAAGGAGGTGTTTCATATAAGTGAAGAAAGAGATATCATTGATACCAAAATTAATTCCAAATGGATTCAATATTTTCACGTAAAAAATGAAACTATGATTTCCTCTCAAAAATGCACAACCTGAATTTAATCAAAGGGAAACATCAAACAAACTCAGATGAGGGACCGTCTACAAAACAGTTGGCCTGGAATCTTCTAGCTGTCAGCAGCAGGACAGGCAGACAGAGGAGGGGAAGCTCACCGAGCTGGGGACGTGGAGCGGGGAGTGGGTGGGGCGGCGACGGCATCAGGGCGGAGGGAGGGCTGGCGGGGGCAGGAGATGGCGATGCCACACGGGGGAGAATGGGCCCTGGAAGAAAGGTGCTGGAATCCTGCTGGTCTCACCAGTCAGGGCTGCCACCAGCAGGCGGCCTCGTCCTTTGCCTCCTGGTTGTCTGAGTTCTTTTCAAGTGATACCTCCCTCAGTGGAACATTGTGTAAGCTCAGAAAAGCATACTTGTGAAGAACTTTTAATCGTGTCAAAACAGATGTTAAATATAATGTCAAGCAAAAACACTGTATAGTGTTTACTATGCTGGGTACCATTCTAAGTCGTTTTGGATTTATCCCTCACATCTACCACATGAAGCAGGTACTATGACCATCCCCATTTAACCGTGAGGAAACTGAGGCAGGCACCAAGAGGTCACGTGACCCGACCAAAGTCACACATCTGGCTGTGCCAGCATGGCTGTGTGTCTCGGGACAGCTGAGTGTGCCAGGGCTGGCTGAGTGTGCCGGGACGGCTGCGTGTGCCAGGGCTGGGGTTTGAAGCCAGGCGGTTGGAGCCCGGAAGCTGCGCTTGTCGCCGCCGTGCCCGCCGCCTCTGCATCAGTCCAGTCACATGACAGGAGCAAGACTGGAGGGGTGCTCAGAGACCGCCCAGCTTGCCAGGAGGCGGGATTATGGGTTTTTGTCTTCTGGATTGTTTGTTTGTTGAACTTTTAGAATATTCTATGGTAAGTTGGCATTCATTTTACAATTGGAAAAAGTCAACAGCTAATGAGAAAATTCTCCCCACCCCTCTAGTCTCTTCTGTGGGAACCAGCTCTTGGCTCCTCCAGGCTGGTGCTGGCCCCGGTCCTCTCTGAGAGCCCACGCCCCTAGGCCCGCCCTCCCTGCATGGCTAAGGACATCATTGTTGACGAGCAGATGGTGGTTGGCATCGTTGAGAGGATGCAGGAGCTCCTTAGGAGGCTCTGTACTTGGCTCTCTGGGGAATGTGCAGGTGCCCACATCTCGAGACTTTCTTGCTTGTTCACTTTCTGTAAGATAATAAATGTGCGTTGCTTTAAGGCGCTGTGTTTATTGTAACTTGTTACAACAGCAGTTGAAAACTAATGCACATGCCTAGTACGGGACAGAAATTAGCATGTGAACTGTGCTGTGTGTCTGGAGAGCATAAACTCTTAACCACGATGTCAGAATGCCTCCATCTGCGTCTCCCAGAAGAAAGGTCCCGGGAGCAACCTCTGCTATCTGCTATCCTAGGAACTCAGGAGCCATTCGGGGTGTGGTGAGTGAGTCTTATGGGACATCCCAATGAGGGCAAGGGTTTAGAGAAGTGGGGGTGGGGGGGCGCTGAGCAGAGAGAACATTCTGGCTTGGGGAACTTCGTGCAGAGTCCCAGAGGCAGCAGACAGAGAGCAGAGGTGGTGAGATGAGGGGCCAGGCGGGGAGCGGAGCAGGAGGCCCACACAGGCTGACAGAGGACGGGCCTGGATGCTGTGGGCTCCGCCAGCATCCTCAGGAAGATGAACAGAAGCTGTGGGGCTGATGCCTGCACCTCGGTCTGGAGCCTGTCCACACCGGGCAGCAGCCCACCTCAACCAGTGTCCCCACCCGTGAAAAAGGGAGAGGGCCGTGTCCCGCCCAGGAGTTTCATCATGCTGAGTGCTGAGGGACGCAGGAGCTGGCCAGGCCTCGCTCCCAGCTGGGGCTCAGGGCCTCACTGCCAGACACACGGCTGCCCTAACCTATGTGGCATCTTGCACCATGGTTTGGTGAAGACATTTCCCCCAGGTCAAGTCCAGCTCAGGCTGAGTCTGCTGGGCCCTGGAGCATCTGACCTGTAGGGAGCAGGACAGTCAGCAGTGCCCAGCTCCTGGAACCTTCCCTGGCTGGGGGAAGGTGCTGGAGAAGGGCCTTGTTCCCACACCTCTGGTCTCACCATTCAATGCTTATTTTCACCCAAGCTGGGCTGCTGGCAGAGTTGGTCTCTGGTGTCCCTGCTCTAAGCCTTGAGATCATCAGCTTCCTGGGACCCCATTCAAAAATGATGCCTTTCATCCATCCATCCATCCAACCGTTCATTCATCACGTATTTATTGAGCCCTCACTGTGTATGTTGGTGAGATAGTGATAATCAATGTCCAGCCCGCAGGGAACAGGCTTGTTGGTAGGGTGGGTGATTCAAACAGGTGGCCCACAGGCCCACACAACCAACAGATGCATTTTGTTCAATCCTGCACACTTATTTTTTTCTTATTCATCATCTTGTACCGATCGGAAGATTTCGTGTGGACGCCTCGATGTTCAGTTTCCTTTGAAAAACGACAAGCCCTGCAGACAGGCCCAGCTTCCTACACAGCCGGAGTTGGGGCTGAGTGATAGCTGCCGCCCTGGGTCTACCACAGTTGCCCTCTTCCGGTCCCTGTGTCTCCCCAGCACTGAGGACAAGTGTCGGGAGCCACTGTCGTGGTTGTGTTGCCGTTTGTCTTGTAGAAGAGTCAAGAGGACGGTGAACTGTGACTCACTGTCTTTTCATCAAAAGCAGGAAGAGCTCAAAGCAGACGGTCATACATTTGATAAAATTCTAATGCTTGACCCATTTGATTTGGTTTTTCCCTGCAGTAGCAGCCAGGATGCACTGGGTTAGGCTGTGAGAATAAACAACCCCAAATCTCATTGGCCTCATAAGCAAAGGTTTATTTCTCACTCACACGACAAGTTCACCGCAGGCTGGCCAGGGCCCTGCTCCGTGTCTCCTCACCTCAGGACTCAGACTACTGAAGCAACCACCATCTTAAACATGGCGGAGGAAGAGGGAGCCGTGAGGCTCTCTCACCGCCAATTAATTACTCCTGCATAGAGGCGGCACATGTCACTTCTGCTCATAGCTCAGCTGGACAGGACTAGTCACACAGCCCCAGCCAAAGGGAGCTAGGAAGTGCAGTCCTGCCGTGCGCCTGGAAAGGGGCGAGCTGGAGCTGTTTGGTGAAGGGCATTCATGACCGCCTGTCTCACGACCCCCCTCAATGGCCTCCTCCCTTCAGCATTTGAGATTGTAGGCCCTGCTCTAGATTAACCTAACCATTTTATAGATGGGAAGATTGAGGCCTGGAGAGGGGAAGAGACTCTGTAATAACCCTCTGCTGGGCCCTATTGCAAGCTCTTCCCTCGTGTTGTAAATTACGCAGTGGTTAAGGGCCTGGGCTCTGAAGATGGTGGGACCTAGGAGTAAGTTCTGGCTCTGCCACTTGCCAGTGTGTGATCTGGGGCAAACTGCACAGCTTCCCAAGCCCACTGTAAATGGGATAGCCCTGGGACTCGCCTCATGAGGCTGTTTCCAGGGTTAACTGAGATGATGCAGGATCTAAAGTCCTCAGCACCGTGTAAGCCTTTAGTGCGCGTTAGCCTCTCCAAAACCTAAAACATTCTGCAGAGGAAGCGACTGAGGTTCAGAGAAGTTAGGAAACTTGCCGGAGTTCGTGCAGCAGAACTGGGTTTCACGCCCAGGTCTTCTGACTCCCCAGCAAGTGCTCACAACTCCAGCATCACTGCCTTTCCTGACTTGGAAACGTCCACCCTCTCAGACAGTGGTCAACGTCCGCGGCCTCTGTGATCTCCCCTGCGGTGTCAATACTCGCCTGCCGTGAGTCCGGGAAAACGCTGCGAGCCTCTCTGGCGAGCTCAGTAGTCGAGCGAACATCCATGCGCCTGCTGTGGAATCTGCTGCAGGCGGAGGTCTCCTCGCTCAGACGCAGGGCCCGCTGACGTCTCTTCCACGGGCTCGCTGTGTGACCGTGAGCGAGTCACTTCCCCCGGAGCCTCGGTGTCCTCACCCGCCCGGTGGGAAGGTTACAAACCCTCCAGGTGTTCTCCTAGCCCGAAAGCTCCCTCAGGGATTGCACCTCCTTCCTTCCCTGCAGCCCTGGGAGGCCCCACTCAGGTCCCGGAGGTGGAAGCATTTGAAAAATTCAAGAATTGCCCAGTGCCTAAGAGTGTAGCTTCGGAGGCCAGCAATTCGAGTGTTTGAATCACAGCCCAGCCCCTGCTTGTTGAACCTGGGGAGGCTTTCTTAAGCTCTCTCCATCTCAGTTTCCTCATATGTCAAAAGGGTATAATAAAAGTTCCTCGCCCATATTGTTGTGAATATTAAACAAGTTATTGTAGAGAAAGTGCTTACAGCAGTGCCTGGCGCCACGAAGTGCTTAATAAATATTAGCTGTGTGCCGGGAGCCACTGTTATTACAAAAGTCTCTGTTCGGAAGAATGTCTAAACGCACGGGAGACAAGAAGTGCCTCTAAGCACGGTCTGGGGACAACAGGATCGTGTGGTATTCAACTTGAAGTCAGAGAGGGCAGTGCAGGCCGTCGGAGCTGTAGGAAGCAGAGCTGCAAGGCTTCCCCAAGGAGAGAGTTCAGTGATTTGGCTGAGAAAGCACAGGTGTCAACTGCCAAGTGTTCTGTGGGGAAACTTATCCCAGCTCAGAGAAGGAACAGAGCAGGCCTCACTCCACTTGATCATTCAGATCTTTGGTGATGCCTCCCCTGATGTGTCAGGCTCTGTGTTCAGTGCCAAGGATGCAAGACGAAGGAGACAATTCAGTGTCATAGTCGAGACCATGGACACTGAGTTAGACAGACTTGGGTGAGAGTCCCAGCCACGTCACTCTTGAGTTGTGTGACCTTGGCCAAGCTATGCAACCTCTCTGAGCTTTACTTTTCCATTCTGTAAAATGGGGATAATAATGGCACCTTGTCGTGGGGTCCTTGCGAGGATTAAATGAATGGCCTAGAAAAGAAGTCAGCCCCTGGTGAGTGCTGGTCATTGTTGCTCTCCTGATTATGTATGTCTTTCGTGTTGGAAAGTTGTGGGGAACACAGTCTGTGTGAGAAACACAGCTTCTGACTGAGGCTCGTGCACAACCCAAAGGACAGATGATCTATGCTGCATCCAGACTCCCCAAACTATGGGATGGTCCCACAGATGAATAAAGAGGATCCCAGAACAGTGCTACTCAAAATGTGGCCCATGTGCCCATACCAGCTTGCAAACTCTTTATAAGAGATCTGCGATGAGACAACTATACAGGTTGAGGGTAAAGGTTTAGAGACTTTTGTAGCTGTTTTCCATTGTTGTGACATCCAAGTGCATGCTTGGTAGACTCGACTCATTGAACAGGGTGAGGACCGGTTCATTTATCATCGAACGTGCATGGCAAATTGCATGTGGCTCAAGCTGAGTACCAGTCATGTGCAGTAGGTAGGGCCATGTGTCAATCCACAGTAGAGTGGAAATATTTAAAAACAGTACTTTGCAACAGATAGTTTGAGAAACACTGTCTTATAGGCAGGGAGAGAACTTTAATTTTGGGTGAGTAGATAGTAAGGGTCCACCAGGAAAACAAAAAGCACTCTAGGTGGCTCAGACATAGAGAATTTAATAGAGGGGATTGACTACACAGGCAATGGAAGCTCTGGGAAGCCAGACAAGGGACAATGATACAACCCAGAGACTGGCTATGGCAGGAAGCTGCTCCCGCTTTTATGGCTGGAGGGACAACAGGAGGATGTGGTGCAACCAAAATCAAGATTCAAGGTTTTCCAGAGGGAGCTAGACCCATGTCTGGGGCTTCCCAGCAGGAGCCGGAGCCATGGAAGAGACCAAGGCACTGCCATAGAGGCCACTGGAGAAAAAGGACAGAGAGAGGGTAATGCTCTGACTTTTTTCCTCCTTCCATCCTCCAGTGTTCTGCCAGTGCCTTCCATTGGTTGAACATACCCAGAAGCCAGTTGGCAAGAAAGCTTGGGCATAGAGAAGAGGCGAAGCAGAGTGAATGGATAAAATAAACCAACAGCTGTCATGGGGCAGGAGAGAGCAGGAAACCAGGCAGATGGCAACGACATCCAACAGACTTCTTCTGAGCATGGTGCTGGCGGTGGTGGATGAGGACGTTTACCAGGCCCCTCTTTCTGGTTGTTGAAAAGACCAAGTAAGATGGCGCTTACTTGAGAATCTGAGGGTGTAGAGGGGTGGGGGAGAAAAAGATGGAGCTTCTGTACCACTAATCAACCCAAGGCAGGATTCAGGTCTGTTTCTCTAGATTATTTTCCCTCCAACCTCCTTCTTGTAACTTCCAAGTAGAAAATGAAAAACCCACGAAGTCTGTGATGTCCTCCATTTTTTAAATGGAGCTGTTAGAGCCAAAGGATGTGTGCACGATGGAGAAGATTTAAGAGAATTTCTTAGGAAATGGAGAGAGAATTCCAGGGAAAAAGTTTTTTAAAAAAAGAAACCAACGAAAACCCAGGAGGTTGGGAGACTAGAACACTTGTAAAAAGAACCTGCCAGGCTGGGACGCGGGGAGAAAATTGATATTAATGAAACATCATGAGCGAATTAAGACGGCCAAAGTGCTCTCAGATGTCTACAGGGACTGCACCTCTCACTGGCTTTTGGAAAAAGTTAACATGTAAAACTTCCTCATAAACAAAAGTATTTTAAGAATTTCAACTCGGAGACATTCCTGGCTAGCATCGTGCATGCAGTTGAGAATACCTTTGATTAATTCCGGCTGGTAATTAGGTTGGAGAATGTTTGTGCCAAGCGCTTCCAAGAGCTGCGTGAACAGTCGGGGGGAAGGCAGGGCACCCTGCCTCCTGCCTTCCTAACCTGAGGTGAGCTGGATGACGACTTCTGGTTTGAGGCATGAAACCAGGACACTCTCAGACTAGCTCGGGTCATGTGTAAGACTAACTGTCACTGAAACCATCCTGTGTGTGACTGTAGAAGATACCAGCTGGGGTGTCTTGCCACTCCTGCCTCCTTTCTCTGAGAACAGCGTCTCCCTGCCCTACAACCAGATTTAAATCGCAGGATCCCAGCCCTGAACGTAGCAGATTGGACCAGGAGTGGTCACCTGATGAAAGCTGAGCCAATCGGATTCTCTGCCCGCAGCATCTGGAACTAGCATTTGCAGATGTGCGTCAGTTTCCACTTGTTGCTTGCACTGTGGAAGCATAAGCTCAGGGAATACTGGCTGGCTGCCTTTCACAGAGAAGCCGGTTTACAGAGAAAGAGATGAAGATCTAGAGAAAAGAATGGACTCAAGGCAAAGAAGCTTGAGAGAGAACCCGGCTATGGGACTCTGGTTCCTGACTGCCACAAGACCCAGTTTCATGGTCTTTCCTTGGGTTTTGAGAGATGCACCCAAAAATAGCCCCCTTTTTTTATTGCTTGTGAAAATGTGGGTGTTTGCTCTTTGACACCAAGACACCAAGAGCATGAGAAAATGGTGGTGGCTAAGATGGCCCCAGTGCCTGCAGGAGAGACCGGTCAACAATGCTTTCTTACTACTCACTACGATTTAGGAAACATCTATACGATGCCTCTTAATGCTCTCTCCCATTTGGGGGTGCCAGTGAAGAGAGAAGTGAGTGAAGACGCTGTGCGGTTTGATGGCCTCCCCAGAGCTGCCCTGACCAACAGCTACCCCCGCCCACCTGCCTTATGCCCCATCGTTAGTCATTCCACTCTGTGTAGGTCAACACAGGATGCTACATGGAGAGGGAGCGAGCCCATTGCACAGATGGCATGACTGAGGCTCAGAGCTTAAGTGACTCCTCCTTGCTGTATCTAGAAAAGTTCTGGGCACCAGGTTTGTACTTGATAATCCCAACTTAGCATCAGCACCAATCTGAGGCCTGTGACCCAGCTGCGGTCCTTGGAGGAATCCTGCAGCTGTCTTGGGGAAGTGGTTACCCGTGCTTCCCGACGCTGGCTGTAGCTTAGAACTACTTGGGAAGTCTTTTGAAAAAAAATTCTGATGCCTGGACTACACTCCAGACCAACTGAGCTGTGGTCTCTGGGTCCTGGAGATTATTTGTTTTTTTAAAAGTTCCCAAGATGATCCTAAGATGCAGTCAGGGTTCAGAACTACTGAGCTGGATGAATTAATTACTTTTGGGAAAAAGGGGAGATTAATTGAGCTGATGAGTGCTGGATCTTCGTTGTTGTGCCCGCTGAGTGCCTTCCCTGGGATGGGTGGGACAAAGGGAAAAAAATAGACTGGAACAGTCTCCTGTCACCACAGAGGTCAAACCAACTTGGACTGTCGGAGGTTCGTCGGTCATTATACTTCATTAATTTGGGCTCAAGATGAGAATATAAGAATGTTCTCGAACTATGAAGAAAGGGCTTTCTTCAAAAGAGGAAAGATATAAATGAGACATCAGCCCTTTGGCCTGCTTAAAGGAACCAGCCCTTCACAGACACACCCCCCCAGTGGTGGGTTTGCTAATAATACATTGGATTTTAGTCAGTCACCAAAGTTGGTCCTTCGGGACCACTATTTGCCAAACACTGTTCCTGGCATATGGTAGAGGCTCAATAAGTATTAGTTGAATTAATAAATAAATGAACATATTGTCACTGTAGAAGTCAACACATGCTCTTTGGATTATAGAGAGTTTTGAAAGAAATGTAATATTTTGAGGTCCAAACAAAAATGAGCTGAGCTGCCTCTGTCCAAAGCCTGGGGAGTCATGGGTCATAAAGCCCAGGACTGGCAATTCCACTGATTTTGCTTTCAAGGTTCCCAAGCTCTAAACTGTCCCCTTGGGGCCAGCCCTGTGGCCGAGTGGGTAAGTTCTTGCACTCTGCTTCAGTGGCCCAGGGCTTCGCCGGTTCGAATCCTGGGCACAGACATGACACTGCTCATCAGGTCATGCTGAGGCAGCGTCCCACATGCCATAACCAGAAGGGCCAACAACTAAAATACACAACTATGTACTGGGGGGCTTTGGGGAGAAGAAGAAGAAGAAAAAAAGAAAAGATTGGCAACAGATGTTAGCTCAGGCTCCAATCTTTTTTTTTTAAGATTTTATTTTTCCTTTTTCTCCCCAAAGCCCCCAGGTACATAGTTGTATATTTTTAGTTGTGGGTCCTTCTAGTTGTGGCATGTGGGATGCCACCTCAGCATGGCCTGATGAGTGGTGTCATGTCTGTGCCCAGGATTCGAACCAGCGAAACCCTGGGCCGCTGAAGCAGAGAGAGAGAACTTAACCACTTGGCCATGGGGTTGACCCCTCAGGTGCCAATCTCAAAAAAAGAATAAAATAAAAAATTAAACTGTCCTCTCTGGATACTCAAAGGCTGGCTCCAGCCAGGCTCAGTTTCTGCCAATAACAAAGGGGCATGGGGTGAGGCATCTGCCCCTCACATATGTCCTGGAGGGGAGTCACCCGCCCCTCCACGGCCCCCTCCTCTGGGCATTACCCTTTCAGGAGACACATTGAGGGCCCAGGGCTTCTCAGATTTGCCAACTGAAACATTGGTAAGGACAAAGGAACGTGAACTCACAATCCTCATGATTTAGGGGCTTTCCCTGAAGCAACCAGTGCCAGCAGGGCTGCTATGGACAGAACTGAACTGGGTCCCCCATAATCCCTATGTAGGAGCCGGAACCCCCAGTGTGACTGTATTTGGAGATAGAGCCTATAAGGAAGTAATTAAGGTTCAATTAGGTCGTAAGGATGGTGCCCGATCCTTCAGGATTAGTGTCCTTGTAGTAGAGATACAGAGAGCTCTCTCGCACTCAGAGGAAAGGCCGTGTAATGAGAAAGCTAGGGAGAGAGTACAAGGAATGTCTTTGAAGCTTCTCCAACTGCTTAAAAATTTATTCTGATGTTGCACTTTACCTGACAATAAAATCCTTGTTTGTTTTAATAGTAAAAATAGTTGTTATTTAAAATAGCCTTTTTCCTGAAGTTTCACCTAATCCCTACCTCATCTCCAATTACCTCCCCAGGTGCATGTGCCCTGTGGGAAAAGTACATGAGGAGCCAAGTGGAGAAGAGGCTTGAAGGACTGCAACCAGACCAGGGAGGGAGCCAAGACTCAGGTCAGAAGTGCTTGCTGGAACTGGGGGTGATCGTCCCTAAGAGGAGGGGCTGAGGGGCAGGCACAACAGCTGCCCTCAGAAGAGGAAGCTGTGGGGCCAGCCAGGTGGCACAGTGGTTAAGTTTGTGTACTCTGCTTCAGTGGCCCTGAGTTCGCAGGTTTGGATCCTGGGTGCAGACCCGCACACCACTCATCAAGTCATGCTGTGGAGGTGACCCAGGTACAAAAGAGAGGAAGACTGGCACAGACGTTAGCTCAGCGACAATCTTCCTCACACACACAAGAAAGAGGAACCTGAGACGTGCATGAAACCCGGGTCTTCAGTCCTAACAGACACCGTGTCCCCTTTTGATAAATACAAAGCTCTTGCAAGTCCTGGGGATTCTGAACTTGTCCCTTGCGAGGGCACATGTGGCTCTGCCCTCTGCGTGTCCCACCAGCCAAATTTCCATCAAGCACTTCTTCGCATCCTAGAAAAGAGCATTTATTTTACATTTGTCAGGTTTAAATATCATGATTTGAATCATGTGTTTTCAAGCTGCTTACACCCCTGACCCCTTTCCACCCTGGGGGTTCTGATGCACGTCCCAGCCTGCCTCCTCGCCGAGCTGTGCTGTTTTAAGTACGTAGCTCCACAGGCAGAGTTCAGCCAACGGGACACGTTCAAGGGAGGCAGCCTTCAGCATGGAAAGGAAGACACTCTACAAGTTAGAGCCACCCAGCACGACCTGAATTGACATGATAGGTAGTGAGCTCCCCATGGCTGGAGGTATGTAGGAGGAAGCCAAGTGACTATCGTGACCAGAGCAGTGATTGGATGCTGTGATTTCCAATTCTGATTTGTGCTTCAAGAGCTGAGACGTGTGACACGGAAGTTCCAGACTGTTTCAAAGGGGGCCCCCTCACCTTCAGTTCCTTGAGATCCCTAATTCTTCCTCCCATCCCCATTCATTTTGGGGATATGAAGCCAACTTGTCTGAGGACTGGAGGGCCGCTGGGCGGAGACACCAGACTGTCTCCAAAGACGCCGGTGGTGGAGGTGGCACACGGTGCCGCTGGAAAAGGCCACAGGGAGTTCTCTGTGTCACTGCAGCGTCTCTGGGCCAAAAGAGCCAGGGTCCACTCGTCACACAGCTGGAGGGCCCAGTGTCCTACCATGACGATTAGGCTGGCCCGCGTCCCTCCGGCTGCCCCACCGTGTACGAAAAGAGCAGCTCAGCCTCCATCCTTGCCTTCCTGCCTGAGGCCAGAGGGGCCCGCAGGCCAATCTCACTGCTTTCGGTTTGACCAGGAGGGTGTTGCCGTTTTTATTTTGTGATCCCTCCGCTATGAAACAAAACAAAGTAAGGGATGTCACATCAGGAAGCTAGGTTGCCAGTTTCTCTGGGGTCTGGGGGCCCGGGCCTGCGTCCCAGCGGGCATGGCTCGCCTCCTGTGCTGCCCTCCTCTCCCGTCACCAGCTAGTCCCTTGCCTTAGTTTGGCTCCCCCTCAAAGCAGACCCCGAGACCAGGATGGGAGCGCAAGTCGTTTCCTTGGGAGGCAGAACACACGTGCAGAGGGTGGGGAAGTGGGACAGGGAGGGAAGATAGCCCATCCGGGGACTGTTGTGGGCAGTTGGAGTCTCATCCTGCTGGGGTCGCTGAGAGTCAGCGCAGAGCATGCCTCAGTTTCCCTCCCGAGAGGAGAGGGAGCTGGGATGTTCGTACAGCAGCTCCTGCCAGTCACGGGTGGAGGCTGCTGGAGAGGAGAGGGAGCCTGTGGGAGGGGGAACCCTGGGCAGAGCGAGGCAGGTCCTGGCAGCCTGAGGGCCACGGTGCCCTGAAAGGGTGAGGCGGGCCCAGGGCGGGGTGCTGGTGGCTCCCACTGCTCCTCTGTGAGGTGCCAGACTCTGCCATCTCTGCTTTAAACCGTGTGGCCCAGCCCTGACAGAAAGGGAAATCCTCTCTCATTCTAGGCCCATCTGACTCAGTTCCTGTCAGCGTTACGTGGGCACGATGGCACCTGGCTCATGGGGAGGTGCAGAGCCAGGCAAGCTGCTTGCTGTCCCTTAACAGGAAAGTCACCTGCCTCGCACAGCCTTGCCCTCCCAAATCCCTGGATGGGGCTGACCGTTTTTTTTTTCAGTGAGGAAGATTGGCTTTGAGACAATATCTGTTGTCAATCTTCCTCTTTTTACTTGAGGAAGATTGGCCCTGAGCTAACACTTGTGCCAGTCTTCCTCTACTTTGTATGTGGGGCACCGCCACAGCGTGGCTTGATGAGCGGTGCATAGGTCTGCACCCGGGATCCGAACCTGCGAACCCTGGGCCACTGAAGTGGAGCAGGCGAACTCAACTGCTACAACCCTGGGCTGGCCCCAGAGCTGAGCTTCTTGATGGGCAGACAGTCCCCGCGTCCTGGGTCCTCTCTCTCCTCCTACCCCATCCAGCCAGTCTTGCTCTTTCCTTCCGGAACGTTTAAGCCCTCAAGTCCTCTGCTCTGCAGTTCACCCTAGATTAACCAGGCAACCAGTTCAATGGCAAGTTGCAGGGGAATTAACTGGAGGGGTGGGATTAGCAGCCCTTTTCGAAGTCAAAGCTCCAGATCTGGGTCTTTAAAAATGATGCCTTTTTAAGCACTTCCATCTTTGCTGGCATCCCTTTGCTGACCAAGGGAAGAACAGCAGACACCAGACAATGGGCTCCATCTGCCCTCATGGCCATGACATTTCCTGGAACCAAAGGGCTGGTAATATGTACAAATGAGAGGGGCGAGTCCTCTGCCAGGCCCTCCCCAGAGGGAAGTTAATCTGCACTATAGACGTTCTTGATTCTGAGGATCTGTCTTGTAAACCCTGTGCAGACGGCTTTTGTTTTCAGATTAGAGAGCCTGTTGACAGTCTCGCTTTCAAAAGATCTCTGTTTGGGGTCTCTTAAACTTCGGGAACCATGCCTCCCGGCCCCGCTGGGATTCATTTTGCCAGAGGTGCTAGCCAAGAGCTCTTTCCCCATCTTTGCACAGGAGGGCCGGACGCAGCACCGACGCAGGCTTTCTGGATCGAGTGAACTTGTTCTGACCCTTTCTCCTCTTGCTCCCCTTTCTCAGATGGTATAAACCGAAACTGGGGGAGGCCAGCCTGTCAGATGCACCCGAGGATCCCTGCCTTCTGGGGAGCGCGGTGACACCAAGCTGCGATGCGTGGTGGGAAGAGGGCAGGTACACAAAAGACAGGAAGCCAAATGTGCGGGCCTTGAAGGGTGCTGCTCAGAGCACAAGGCCCCACCGTTCACCAGATGTGTGTCCACTTCACTTCTCTCCACCGCTGTTTACTCAGCTGTAAAATGGAAATGATGATAACACCCCCCCTTTGTGGAGCTATGGTAAGGATAAAATGAGATAATGCGGGAAAAGCTCCTTGCCCGCACACAGTGAGAGCGTGACAAATGAGCGCCGCTTTTGCCCTTTATCACCGTCATCATCATCACCACCACTATCTGGGCTTCCAGAAATACCAACACCGAGCGACAGGCTGTCAGAAGAGGACTGGGCCCCATCCATCGAGAAGAAGTGAAGGAGCTTCTTAAATGATGAAGGCTTGGAGATGTGTCTTGAAGAATGGGAAGAATTTGGACAAGCGGCAATGTCACCGGGGAGACGGAAAATCAGAGAAGAGGAGAGGAGGGCATTCCAGGTGGAGGGAGCCAAGCGAGTGGGAAAGGAGAGATGCCCGCGTGTGTTCAGGGATTATTAGCAAGTAACGTCCTTGGCAGGAGTGGGTAGAGGAGATGCAGAGAAGGGAAGATGAGATAGAGAGGCGGGCTGTTTTAAACCAGGAGACCATTTCATCAGGACTAGGAGTGCTCAGAAAGGGCAACTCTGCTTTCCAGGAGACGCCAAACTTCTCAGATAAGAGAATTCTCCTTTGGTCTTAACAAAATGGCCAACATGACCGCATGCTTGGATGTTCCATTAGTCAGATTACATCCTTTGCTTTGACAGCAAAGCTGAGGCCCTGTGTGAGGTGCCCGGAGTGGGAGAGGGGGGACATTTTATTGGACAGTATTGAATTTGTTCAGACTCCTGCAATTCCCCTGGAAGGGGCCATGGATACAGGGTCAATTTACCCTCCGACCCGAAGCCACAGGGTTGATAAGCAGCTGCCACAGTGTACGGGGGAGATGAACTCCATTGTGGAGCTGTTCAATAAATCTGCTGTTAGCAGGGAAAGTGCTTACATGCACTTAAAAAAAATTAAACAACAAAATAAGAGCCGTTGATTGACAGAGCATCAATAAAGCTGCGCGTGTGCACTGTTGACCTTCCCCCCCCCCGCCCTGCCAATCTGTGTTTATTAGAAATCAGTTCCTATAAATAGCTTGTGGCAGAGAAAACGATGAGCCGCTCCCCAGATGCGTGACTGTGAAATGCTAACTGTTTAAGACTCGGCTCTTGGTTCGATTCAGTTGATCATTTGCTGCCGCTGAAACGTGGGGTGTCAGGAGTGAGGGGCTGTTGTCAGAGGTGCTTAATAATTTTGTACCCTCCACTGTTGAAGCAGAATTGCTAGTTCCCCACTCCAGACCTGTCCTTCCTTTTAGCTGACGAATTGAACCCCAATTTGCTTTCAGAGTGGCAATGTACTTTGCTAAAAACCAATGGCTTTCCCATACTTCTCTGAAGCCAGGGTTGGCCACACAGCTCTATCCAATGAGACACAGCAGAGGGTTTTGGAAAAGTTTTTGCTGACCTGAGACATATGCTACCTCTCTGTCTTTCTTCCTTCCATTTTCTTCCTGTCTGGAAAGTGGATGTAAGTCTGGAGGTACAGCAGCCATACTGTGACTAGGAGGCTACAAGCTGGAGGAGGAAGTGATAAGGATGGGGGAGCAGAAAGATGGATATGGTTGAAGTCCCTGGTGTTTTCATTGAGTCACTTACAGCTCCAGGCTGCCTATTCATAGAGTTTTTGTTGTGAGTTAAAAATAAACTCTTATCTGTTTCCGCTACAGTAGAATGATTGTCTGTTAATTGCAGTTCACCACCACTCTATCTGATGCAAACTTATTCCAGAATCTCATCTCAAGTTTATGCTGCAAGTATGTGAGGATCATGTGCCCAGAACTGGCCAATATGCAATATGGGTAAAGTGCAGCCACATTGTGAGTAAGAGTAGAGTGTGGTGGCTCTTGAATCAGAGAGGCCTGAGCTCAAATCCAGGAGCCAGCTGCCGCGTACTAGCTCTCGGCCTTGGTCAAGTCTTTCTACAGGTCTGAGCCTTCCTCGCCTCATCTGTATCATCACCATCATAAGTATTCGATGGTGAGTGAAAAGCTCCATCTTGCAGGCAATAGAGGCCCTGGCCTGAGGAAGGAGGAGCCACTTACCTGAGCCAGTGGGCGTAGGCATGGCTGAAGAAGGTCCATGTGGCAGGGGCAGGAGACCGACCACCACGGAGAAGGCTTGAAACAGGGAGCACTGGGCTAGGAGCCTGGAGGCCCAGGACCCAGTTGGTTACACATACACACCTTCCCAGGATCCGAGGAGGATTGCCCTCGGTGTGGGTTCTGTCATGGATCGTCTTTCTGGGCCTTATTGTCATCTCCTCACACCTTCATCCCACATCCTTTCCTGGCACCACCAGGCCCCAGGCCTGAGCTGCACACTTTCCATTTACAGCCTCATTTCTTCTCTCATCACTCCTCCGAGTGTCTGGGACTAGCCGCATTTCACAGGGGAAGAAACCGAGGCTGCTAGAGTTCCTCTCTTCCTCACCCTTATTTACTCGGTCCTTCCACATGTTTCCTGAGGGCCTCCTATCTTCCAGACACTGTGCCAAGCCTTCTCTCATTTAACCCTCAGAAGGACATGATGAAATAGATACTCTGATCCTTGTTTTTCAGATGAGGAAACTGAGGCTCAGAGAGTTTATTGAATTCACGCAGTCTTTCAATGAATTCTAGAGTGGGCCATCTCACCTTTCCCTGTTGCCAGGCCTGGAGGTGGCGGGGTGGTGGCACAGGCCTCAGGTGCCTCCCGTATCGCTGCCCTCTGGCCTGGCTCTCAGCTTTGCAGTGTTGGTGGCCCTACACTGGTTCATTCCCATATTTGCTTTCCAAAGGACGAAGCAAGTCCCTTAGCCCGAGCTTCTGAGATCATGGTGGACTAAAGTGGTGGATGCTGTGGTGTCCTATGCACAGCCCTTTATTAGGCTGATGCACTTGACCCTCAGTGACCATCAGCGTTGGCTGCTAATGGCTCACGGGTACCCATAGAATTGTCTAGACAATTGTCCTTGGCCAATCATAAGCCTCCTTGCCTGGGAGTAAACTCCCCAGTCCCTGAGAGCAAGCTGCAGCCAACAGCTGACCGACAGGAGGGGCAAGAGCCAGAACACCTTGCCTCAGGGCAGAACAATCCTTGAGTTGTAATTCCTGCCCCAGGGCTCCCCAGAGGCCAGACTCCAGCCAAGACCCAGTTCTTGCTCAGCTCCTTCCTTCACTCTGCCCTACTTCCCTTACTCTCTTCCTCCTGAGAAAACAAATCACCAAACGCCTGTTCCAGCTCTGCTTCTAGAAGCCTGACTGAAGTCAACTCGGTAAAACCTTTGAAATCATCTGGTCCAAGGTCCAATTCCCTCTTTTTTTTTTTTTTTTTTTTTTGAGGAAGATTAGCCCTGAGCTAACATCTGCTGCCAATCCTCCCCTTTTTTTGCTGAGGAAGACTGGCCCTGAGCTAACATCTGTGCCCATCTTCCTCTACTTTATATGTGGGACGTCTGCCACAGCATGGCTTGACAAACGGTGTGTAGGTCTGCACCTGGGATCGGAACCGGTGAACCCCAGGCCACCAAAGCAGAGCATGTGAACTTAATCACTGCACCACCAGGCCAGCCCCTCAGCTCCCTCTTTCTGTAGCCCTGATCACAAGCCAGAGTGGGTTACTGATCTCCATCAAAGCTCCTACTGTGCTGCCTTGGAATTTGCTTATGCATCTATCTCTCAGGATTGACTAAACGATACTCAAGGACAGGACCAAGTCAGCTTTGTGTCTTCCTGCTCAGTGCCTGGCCTTGACGGCACCCAGTGCTGAGAATAACAGTGACACTGAATATAGCTAGCATCAAGTATCAACCATGTGCCAAGCCCAGTCTGGTAACTTTACACGTGTTAATTCATTTACGCCTCACTACCATCCTTCGAAGTGGGAAATGTTGTTATTCCCATTGTGCAGATGAGGATACTGAGGCCTGGGAGGATCTCTGAAGGGGAAGAGTCGGGTCTGGAGTGCTGCGGTCCCAACCCCTCACTGGGACTCTCTCTGGCCCCCTCCTCAGAGAGGACACATCACCCCCACTTTACAAAGTCAGGTGAGAATTGTTCAAAGTTTCCAGAACAGTGTTCCTCACCTCGCCCTTGGGGTGTGAGAAGGTACAGACAAAGCTTGACAAAAGCAAACCACAACAAAACTAAACATCCCAGTCTCATAGCATGAATCACGCAAAAATGAGGAGGAAAGATTGATTGCAGAATGTCGGATCTCAGCTCCAATCAATATTTCATCAGCTTAAGAAATGAAGGCACTGGGGAGCCCGCCCGTGTGGGAGGCAGAGAGGGCGGTAGGAAGGAGGCTCAGTCCTCATGCTCACCTGTCTCCCCCTCGCAGGTATTTCTACCTCCCCTGGAGACGTGGCAAGTCCTCAGACGCACATCTCTGTGCTCTTTCCCCTCAGGATCTGAGGCGTCTAGAGAATCTCGGCATCTCTAGGCTACCAAGGACTTTGGGGGTCGTCTAAGGCTTTCCCGGTTCGGGAATGGTACTAATAGTCATCAGATTAGTTGACATGTAATGGGCACTTGCTACGTTCTGGGCACACTGCTGAGGGCTCTGTGTTTATTTCTCTCAGCCGCCCTAGGAGGTGGGCACCACAGACATCTCCAACTTGCAGAAGAGGACACGAGGTACAGAGAGTTGAAATACTTGCTTAAAATCATGCAGAGAGGAAGTGCATTTGTTGGGGTAGCACTGGATCTGTAATGAATAACCCCCCAAATATTCATGCTCCACACAGTAGAAATTTACCTGTAGACCCCCAGCATTCCAATGCAGGTGTTTCTGATCACTGGGTGGGTCCCCTACAAGGTTCTTTGGGGACCCAGGCTCCTTCCATCTTGTAGCTCTGCCTCCCTTAGGGCCTTGTTCTCTGTCTTGTTCTACCTACTCAGTGGAAGGAGAGAGAGACACAGAGAAGGCACACTCACTCCTGTGTCTTGGCCCAGAAGTGCCAAGCATCACGTCCTTTCATAGCCCATTGATGAGAATCAGTGAGGTAGCCAAATCCAGGTGCTGGAGGGGAAGGCAGACACTTCTTAGGGACAACTCTGCAGTGTGGAATGAAAGGGGTAGATTTGGTACAACCAGCCACCTGTCACGGTAAGTCTTCCCTGAGGGGAGGAAGAAGGGAGAGGCTGGAGAATGGGCACGTGGGCACGCAACCTCATCCGTCTCCTCTAACCCAGAATGCAAAAGCCTTTGTAGAAGCCTGCCAGCAGACTGCTACTGAGGCCTTGTTGGCCAGAACCGGGGCGCGTGTCCATCCCGAGCTGCAAGGGAAGCTGGGAAACAGAATAGGATGGTCATGATTAGCTTACATCCCTCATGCTCCCTCACTCGGGACTGGGTATGTTGCGTTCTGGAGCAAAAACAGGATTCAATTAGCCAGGAAGCAGGAGAGGAAATGGATGTTGAGTAATCAGCTACTTGTGTCCATCACCCATTCATTTATTCAAAATCTCTCCCACCAGTGTTGACTCGTTGACTGATCACATGCTCTGTGCCAGGCACTGTGCTAGCTGCTGGCAGGGGCAGATTTTTATCCTTCAAGCTGTAACTGCCCCCACCAATGTTACCAGGAACCTCGAGGTAGGTAAGTCTCAGAAACACTTCCCAGTGATCCTCCTTGACCTTGAGGCCCATTAGATGCTTGTGCCAAGTCAAGGTCATCTCTCCTTTGGGATGGCCATGAACAAACCCCAGGGCCCCAGGGTCAGACGTGGAAAGAGCCTGCCCACATGTGGAGGTGCTGTCCCCTCCAACTCCATCAGCAGAAGGGACAAGGAGGAGCCGGGAACCCTCCCCACCAGCCGGCCCTGAGCTTGGCTCCCAGGAGGGGAACTGGAAGGGCTCGTTCCCATCACCTCTGACGACTAAACCAAGTTCATGTTCAGAATGTATATAAAGCTATTTGGGCCAAATTTCCATGTTAACTGTTCAGATCAGAAATGCTCAGTGTCAGTTAAATTTGGTTGGATTACAAGACAACACAGTCAAGATCAAGAACATGTGGCCTGATGTGATTTAACCCAGAGAAGCAACACCTGTTCCCTTCTGCTCGGATATAACGTTATACATATAAAGATACATACGCGCCTGCTCTCTGCCAGAAATGTCAACTGCTTTTGATCTCCCCCTGTAGATATTAAAGTCCCCTGCTCGCCCCTCCGCTTCGCGGGCCCCTGAAGGGCTTTCCAACCAATAAACAAGCCTGGAGCTGCTGAGGGGGGGAAGCTGGTTGCCTTTTTGAGCTGGAGCCCTGTGCCCGAAGGTCGTGTTTAATCAGCCTCAAGGTTTTGGTTAACATTGACTCAGAGTTTAAAATAGCATTTCAATAACCTCAGCCCCTTCCTGCTCCCCGCACCAGCCAGGGAGTAGGGAGACAGAGGCCGTGGGTTTAGAGGTTTGCGTGTTTGTTGTTAAGGTTCTGAAGCAAATGTGCTGTGCTTGGCTGCTGGCCGTGGCGAGGGGTGCTCTTCTCGCCTCGGGGAGGGACCTGGCCTGGATGCAGGACCAGCTCCGGGGGGTCCCTGGTAATAGGATTATTGTCGCAGAAGGCCAGTTGGAGGTTGAAGTTGCCTTTCTTTCCTCTCTTCTTCTGACTCTAAAGATAGAAGAGCATGGGGCCACCTTTGTGAAAATTCTCAGTTGTGCCCACAATATCGTGTGGAGGCATTACAATCGTACCTACAAGCTCATTCCAAACTCACCCAAGACCAAAGACAGTATAAAGCGCTCAGCGCTCTTCCTTCCCTGGGAGGGTCGTTCATCCATGCGAAGTCCCCTGAGATGGGGGTCTGGCTGCTTCTGCTCTCTCGGGTTCTCCTCCCTGTTTCCCACCTCCTACCCCTCCCTCCGCAGGATCCTCGTCCTCCCATGGCAGCATCATTCCTTGCCCCATCCTTGGAACCTGGTGGGAGACAGGCTCCATCTAAGACAAATTTGGCTCCTTTGCCTATGAAAGCGTTCCTTCAATGCATTACCATGCTTAGAAATACCCTCCTCATCTGGCCAGCTGGCAAGTTCAGGGGCTCATCAGCAGTATAGTATCAACTAGTTCAGCCGCCCTGTATTAACCAGGATAGGCGAGGTCATGCTGTGATAACAAAATAACCTTGCCTCCAGAAGTTCATTTGTCACCCATGAAAAGTCCTGTGCAAATGGAACAGCTCCGGAGCAGGGCATCTGGTCTCCACGCGGTGACTTAGTGATCCAGACAACTTCCGCCGTCTCAGCACATGGCCTCCGTGGTCACAGAAGGGACACCTGGAAGGAGGGTTAGAGCAGGCTTGTAAATGCTTTGGCCCAGGAGTAACACCACTTCTGCTCACAGCCTGTGGACCAGCTCTAACCACATGGCCCCACTTATACACGAGAGATCTGGGAAATGCGAGGTGACACACGGGCATTAGGTGAGCAGGACATTCCTCTGCCCCACCCCACACCTCTGTGTCTCATGATCCCCAGAGGACTCGGGGACTCTCCCCAGGGTGTCAGGAAATGCACTTCTGAACCCATGATAAGGGCTGCACTGGGACCCGCCAGAACCTGGAAGCGGAGGATGGAGGGGCCATCCCTGTAATAATAATAATAATAATAATAATAATAATAACTAATATTTATTTAGAATTTTCTGCATGCCAGGCATGAGCTTACCCTGTTCACACATCGTCTCGCTTCTCCTCTCCCTGGCCCTCTGAGGAAGTTCCTATTCTGAATTCCTCTTTACTGAGGCTCAGAGAAGGTAAGCGATGTGCCCAAGTCCTCGGTCAGTACCTGGCAGAGCCTAGGCTGTGGGACCCCCAGGCTCACGGTGCTACATGCGGGTCACTGACAGCCCTGGGCGAGGCAGGTGTGACCTCCAAGGGGTCACTGCACCTGCAGAAGGGGGTGTACAGCTTTGCCTGCAGAGGCTGATGGTGAGCAGGCCAGGCAATCCCCAGACCCCTCGTCGCCTTGAGCCTCTGCTCCTCAAGAGACCTGGAGCTCACCAGCCGCGCCTTCTCAGTGGGCCCAGCACCTCCAGAGTTGGCTTACAGACTGGCTGCTCCAGTCCTGCCCCAGTGCCCAGAGGATTCGGCTGAGGATGTCAGCAGGGCCTGTGGACCTCAGGTGAGCAGTCCTGGCATCCAAGAAGAAGAGCGGGGCCCAAGGCCCCCAAGGCCAGTCTTGCAGCAGAGGACATGGGTCCCCAGACCCAGGGAAATGAGTCACCTGCCCAGGGCTCCTCCCTTGTCACAGCCTCCCCTGCGGCTTGATGGAGGCTGGTTTTGTTCTCCAGACAAGAAGGGGCCTATGAGACTCGCATCCACAGCTCAACAGTAAGGGTTTGGGACGTTTCATTGTCAAATCCTGACCCACACTCTGGGAACTGGGTCTCTGTGTTGGGAGAAGGCTGGGGCAAGGAGACCTTCACTCACTCAGCTACAGGTGGCGCCAGGCACTGTGTCCAGCCCAGAAGGTTGAATGAAACAAGGCCTGCAGGAGGGAGATAGACAGATCACCCGGAGAGAGGAGGAGACTGCTATAGTCAAAGGAGGTACAAAGCACGATGGGCGCCCAGGGGTGGCAGTCACATCTCGTGCTTTGGGAAGGCTTCATTGAAGAGGTGACAAGGATTCTGAAGGGTTTCACCTAATTTGGACTGAGAGGGGCAGGGAAAGAGGAGACTATTCCTGGCAGAAGGAGCAGCATGTGCAAAGGCCCAGAGGTATGGAAATGCACGATGTGTCCTGAGAATGTGAATTTGCCCAACGTGACTGTGACTTCAGGTAGAGGGCGTGGGAGGGGGCAGGAGTGTAAGAGTTGGGGCTGGGGGGATATTCCTACCTTCGGCTGGACCCTGGGGGAAATTCACATGGCAGGTGGCGTTTGACTTGGGCCCTCCTGAAGTTTGAAGGATGCTGCGATTTGGGAATGAAGGTTCTTCCTGGGCAGAGCCCCATGTCAAGGAGGCAGGGCCTGTATGAGGAAGAAAGGGGCTCCAGACAGAGTGTATGGCTTTCTCTCACTGCGTAACAAGTGGCCACAAGCATCGCAGAGTAAATCAACACCCGTTTATCACTCACCGGGCTGTAAGTGGAGTCTGGGCTGACGTGACCCAGTTCTCTGCTCAGGTCTCATCAGCTGCAAGGAAGGGGCCGCTGGGGCTACTGCTCACCAGGGACTCGGGGCGCCCTTCCCGGCTCTCTGGTCATTGGTAGAATTCACTTCCTTGTGGCTGTCAGGCTGAGGTCCCCAATTGCCCGCCAGCTGTCAGCGGGGGCTGCTTCAGCCGGAGGCGCCCCCTCCATTGGTGGTTCACAGAGGGGAAGTCCGCCTGCTCCGAGGCACACGCCTCTGCCGTCCCCTTGAGCGACCAGCCCAGTGGGAGAAAGCTGTGCTTTTAGAGGGTTCCTGTGATTGGGTCGGGCTTACCCAGATCACCTCTGTATCTTAAGGTCAACTGAGTTGGGACTTTAATCACATCTGCAAAATCTTGTCACAGCAATACCCGGGTTAGTATTTGATGGACTAACCAGGGGTTGGGAATCTTGGGGGTCTGTCTTAGAATTCTGCCCACCATGGGAGGAGAGAGGGCCCCGGGCAGCCAGAGGGGAGGTGCAGGGAGTGGGGAAATAGAGTAACAGGTGACCTTGGATGCGGAGGGAGCCTGGCACTCACCTAGGGCCCTGGAGGGCTGGCCTCAGAGAAGTGGGACCCAGGCCTGGCTTAAGGGGCCTGTGTGCAAGGGTCTTCTGGTCAGTGGAACCTGAGGGGCTATACCTGAGGCTGGTCCCCTGGGCTTCTGAGTCCAACGTGGGCGGGGGGGGGGGGGGGGTCAGACACCTCCAGGGAAGAGACTCCCGGCCTGACTGCGTCCCTTTGCCCCACCAGCCTTCAGTCCCTGCTGGGCCTTCTAGCGCCATAGTTGACCAGGGAAGCAGGAAGCCCCCAGCCAAGGCTCTGCTGGCCCAGTCACCTCCCATCTGAGCCCTGTGTCCCCACTGCCCAGGGAGGGGCGGGGGACCCACTCTCTCCCCTTTCAGGGCAGGCCGTTTGTATTCTCTCATGTGGTCAGTTTGGTGTGGCCCACAAGAGGAAACCCAGAGAGGCTCAGGAGGACGAGGTTATTATTCTCACAGATTGCAGCTCGCAGGGCAGCCCAGCAGGCAGAATGGGCTGTGGCTGAACTCAGGCCACAGACTTTACTGGGGTTTCCAAAGGGAAAAGCTAGACAGCGCAGGGTGACCAGGTGAGGAAGGCTGATTGCAATCATTTCGGTAGGCTCCAGGTTACAGGGTCTCTGGTTGCCTGGCCCCTGGGCCCGGGAAGATCAAGGAGAGGAATATTGCCTCCGGGGTGCAGGGCAGAGAGAGGAGGTTTGCACATCAAAGTCATGCTCCAGGTGGGGGCCCTTGCTGTCTCTGAGGGTCTTTTGGCTAGCCCAGGGACAGGCAGTCTCTCCCCAGCCAGAAAGGTTTCTTAAGATGTCAAAACATCAGAATATACAGAAAATTTCTATATATATATATATATATATATATATAGCAAGTTAAAAATTAAATTTAAAAAATTAAAAATAAATTAAATTTAAAAATACGTATCAGCACTGGCCTGTTAGCATAGTGTTAACTACATGCACTCTCTCCTGGCAGCCTGGGGTTCACAGATTCCATCCCGGGTGTGGACCTACACAGCACTCAACAAGCCATGCTGTGGCGGCGTCCCACATACGAAATAGAGGAAGACGGGCAGAGATGTTAGCTCAGGGCCAAACTTCCTCACTGTGTACTTTGCAGTGACACCTAGTAAAAAGCAGGTGTCAAAGCTTTGCTCAGTTACGACACACGATCGGGACGTGGCCCTTTTTCACAGGCTGGGAACTGAGGCCCAGGTACACTAAGAGCTCAGTGCAGGCTCAGAGCCCATAGGTGCCGGAGGGACCCCTGAGCCGTGGTCCTCTGCTGTTCACGCGAGTCCCTGCACCCCTCCCGTCTCAGCTGTCCGTCTCTTCCTTTGCCTCCTTCCAGGATCTCTGGGGCTCAAGCCTTCCCGTCCCAAAAAGAGACCCGGAACTCAGCCCCGTGGAACCCGGGGACTCCATGTGCTGCCCTGACAAAGTGAGAATGGGCGAGTCTTCACCCCAAAGCCAGGGCAGCGCCTGATCCCAGAGAAGGAACCGGACCTCGAAGCCTGCCTGGCGTTGAAGGCAGACGGGAGGAGAGCACTCTCGGGGGAAGAGGCCTTGCCAGGCTCCAAACACACAGCGCTGACCCTCCACCCGTCTCACCCGAGGCTCTGACCTGCTCCCTCTGTTTCGGAGCCAGCCTTTCTTCTCCACTCCCAGGCAATTCTAAAATATTGTCTTGGAAGATTTCCGACCTCATAGGAGAAGAGGGGTGAGGCTCCGGTGGCGAGTGCCCTGAATTGTCATCTCGTGTGGGGCCACACCTTGGGCTCCCCCAAGGACTGGGTCAGAAGGATTCCCTAGAAAGCCCCCAGGACACAGGCTGGAAAAACAAGCCCCCACCCACGGCCCTCGCTCATCAGCGAGCCCGTGGGTGTCCGGGCGGGCTGGGCTTCAGCACCCAGGGGAGGGAGCTGGGACCTCCCTCGGAGAGCTGTGGAGGCAGACACTGTGAGGCCTGAGGCCTGCCCGCCTGGGCTGCTGCGACCCTAATTTACCGCTTACTGTAGAAAGAGAAGGGGCTTCCTGGGCTGTGGAGAGGGCTCCCCCTCCTCTCCATCATCCCCTCCCCCCTCCCCCCAGTCAGGCCTGGAAGCCTCCAGGAGGGAGGACAGGTAAATCTTTGGGGTCCGGAGAAGGAGAGAAATTACAGGAGCCCCTGCCGACGCCCAGGCTGCCCTGCAGGTGAGAGCAAGTCTGGGGTAGGGGCAAGAGAGTGAAGTAGTTCCGCCACCACCGCCAGTTAGCTCCTTCCAGCTACTTGACCTTGACCTCTCTGAAGGTCATTTTCCTTGCATGTAAAGTAGAGGAAATAATCACTTTTACCCCTGGGGACTGTTGGGAGGATTATAGGAGAGCGTTTGTGCGGGAGAGTCTGCTAGATGCCCACCAGATGTCCGTGTTGCCCTTCCTCATTACCTACAGGCCCATGACTCTTTATTTGGGCAGCAAAGTGCCCAGATGAGAGACTGTTTCCTGGCCACCCTTGCGGCTGGGGATGATCCAGGAGATGTGAGTGGAAGTTATTGAAGCTGGTGGTGTAGTTTCCAGGAGCAGCCCCAGGGTCAGCCTCAACAGAGACAAGCCTGTTGCTCTTCCCTCCCTGCTTCATCCTGCCTCTTGCCAGAATGCAAACTTGATAGCTGGAGCTCCGGCAGCCATCTTGGAGTGTGAAGTGATCTTGAAAATGGATCCATACGCTAAAATTGGTGGAACCGAAAGATGGAGATGTCACACAGGCCCTGGACTGTGTATTTCTGGATTTCTTCTAAGGGATGGAGAATTAACCACTATTTGCATTTGCCAGTGGTTCCCAAACTCTAGCGTGCATTAGAACTACTTGGAGGCTGGTTAAAACAAAGACAATTGGGCTCCAGTCCCAAGCATTTCTGATTCAGCAGGCCTGGGGCGAGAGGCTCAGAGTTTTATTCCCAGGCGATCCCGATGGTGCTGGTACGGGTGCCGCACTTTGAGAACCACTGGTTCAAGCCACCATCAGTCAGGTTTTCTATCTGATGACACAGAGCCCAGTCCTGACTTATCCAGCAGGGTAAGGCTTCGCGCACTTTAAATGTGACTAATCCTTTTGCACAGAGATGAAGTGCTAGAGGGACCAAGCCATGGGAATAATCGGCAGCTCGGGGGGCTGGGAGGGAGGGCATGGCTGCCATGACGACCAGCCTGCGCACCCACGGAAGGGTGGCCTTGACCTCGAGGACCCCGAAGGAGACTGGATTGTCCTAGGGCCGCCATGTGGGGAGAGGTGGAGGCCCTGCACAGGCCCATCACAGAGCAGCTCATCTCCCCCGAGTTCCCTGGAAACTTAACAATCTGCTCCGTGATGAGAAAGATGGTGCTAAAGCAGGGACCATGTACAGCCGAGGGCTCTAGGCGTAGCATCCCAATCAGGCCTCATGACCCCTCACAGACGAGGAAACTGAAGCCGACAAAGGGTGAGTAACTTGTCCGCAGTGACGAAACACCAGTGAGCGATGGAGCCCACATGAGAACTGTAACTGCCATGCTCCAAATGCCTATTTAAGGCTGGAGTCGCCCCTCCACGGCCTCCGTGGCCCTGCACTGGACCATGCTCCATTGTGTTCCCGGAGACAGGGAGCCGGAGGGCTTGGGGCAGCTTTGCAAGAGGGTGAGGGAGAGTCTGGGGCCAGCCTCCCCCCTGTGTCCATGGACCCACGCTGAGGGCAGAGCACCAAGCCTGGGGGGAGGGGGGTGGCCACTCCCCCCGGCAGGGCAGGTGGGCTCTGTTGACAGATTGGAAGCTATGCCCTTCCCGACGAGAGGGGTCAGTGGCCCCACGCTGCCAGCCGTTGCAATAAAATATGAAGATCCGAAACTCCAGGCAACGCTCTCCCCACTGAGTGATGACCTCGTAATTGGCTCTTCAGCTAGCTTGATTTATCAACTCCAACCTGGGCAGCCAGAAGAGGATGAATTAGCTCCAGGGGCCTGCAGAGGAGAGCAGGGTCCCCAGGAGCAGCGGGGCCGTGGGCGTGGGGCCGTTTGTCACCACCAGGCCCTGCTTAATTGTGGGAAGATGAAGCGAGGACGTGGCGGATGGCCCTGTATAAATCTTTTTAGTCCTTCGTGGTACAATCTTGGGCCTCGTCGGCCAGGAGGATGCCCCCATCTGGAGCAGAGCCCCGGACACGGACCTGCTCCCCTGCCCACCACCACCTCACGGAAGACGCAGCTGGGGCACAGGCCTCAAAGAGGGCCCCTTAGGGAGGCACTGGAGGGCCAAGTGGTGTTACAGCTACTTGGGAGCCTGGTGCATACTGCAGTCAGAGTGTCCTGGGTTCAAATCCTGGTTCTGCCATTTACTGGCTGAGCGACAGAGGACAAGCCATGTAACCTCTCCCTGCTGGGCATCGTGGTTAAGAGCACAGACTCTGGATGTGAATCTGCACTCTGCACCATACCAGCTGTGTGGCCTTGGGCAAGTTATTTAACCTCTCTGTGCCTCAGCTTCCTCATCTGTAAAATGGAGCTAATAATAGTACTGAGCTTACAGGGCTGTGTTGGTTTCCCTGGGCTGTCATGACAAATCACCACACACGGGGGCTTCAAACATCAGACATTTATTCTCACAGCTCTGAAGACTAGGACCGGCGGGGCCATGCTCCCTGAAGGCCCTCAGGGAGCTCCTTCCTGCCCCGTCACCTTCCCGGGGCTCGGAGTCTCTGGCTTGCAGCCGCATCCCTCCAGGCTCGGCCTCTGTCCTCATGTGGCCTCCCCCTTCTCTGCTCTCCTCTTCTGTCTCTTGCAAGGACACCTGTCACTGGATTGGAGCCTCCCAGAGGATCCAGGTTGGTCTCGTCTTAAATTCCTTAACTTGGGGCTGGCCGGTGGTGCAGTGGTTAAGTTCTCACGTTTCGCTTCTCGGAGGCCTGGGGTTCACTGGTTGGGATCCGGGGTGCGGACATGGCACTGCTTGGCACACCATGCTGTGGTAGGCGTCCCACGTATAAAGTAGAGGAAGATGGGCACGCATGTTAGCTCAGGGCCAGTCTTCCTCAGCAAAAAGAGGAGGATTGGCCGTAGTTAGCTCAGGGCTAATCTTCCCGAAAAAAAAAAAAAAAGAAAAAAAAATTCCTTAACTGAATTACATCTGCCAAGCTCCCTTTTCCAAACAGTGGCACGTTCACAGGTTCCAGAGTCTGGACTCGCACGCGTCCTCCTCAGGGCCACCGTTCAACCCACTGCAGGGCTGTGAGAGAGTTAACATTTGTCAAGTTCTTCAAAGAGGGCCTGGCATATAAGTGCTACACAAATATCAGTACGTGTGTGTGTGTGTGTGTATGTACATATATAATCTTTCTATATTATATAATATATTTAAATACATATTTTAACATATGTAATATTATACATTAATATATACCATATTAATGTACGTGTTAATGTATATCTATTAACATATAAAATAGATTAATCGACATGTACATGTGTGCAAACACTGGAATATGTTTCAGAGAAGTCTGCTGTCGTGAGCATTAGCGGTGAGCCCACAGGAGCTGTCACTCGCTGGGGGAACCTCAAGATTCACGAAACGGGAGATCAGTCGTTATGACCTTGCACCAGGCCCAGGGACGAGGTGGGGCCGTCGCTCACCTGTTCCACAGATATTTATTGAGCATCTATTATCTGCCAAGTGCGTGTTAGGCACCAGGGATAGAGAAAGGGATAGAAAAAAGCCATCCCAGCTCTCATGGACAAATCGTGGTGGGGAAAACAAATAAGCAGGTAAATATACGATGTCATGTCAGCCGGCGATAAGGAGCAAGGAAGAGAGAGAAACAGCTGTGGTCCCAAATCGAAGTGTGTCCCAGTGGAGGGTGGACCCCACGGGCAGACAGATACACGAATGGGCAATCCCAGCCTCCCTTCTTAGCGGCTGCCAGTGGGGAGAGAGGGGTGGGGCTGACAGAGGAATCCTGGAAGGCTTCAGGGTGGAGGGGTCTCGAAGTGTGAGGAGGGGTCTACAAGCAGGAGGAAAGTGGGGTGGAGAGAGGCATTTTCCCACATTTTGATATGTGGCTTAAGTGTCCCGCCTGCACCGTCAGCCTCTGATTAGACCTTGAAATCCTTGAGGCGGGCAGGAGAGTAAGGCTCAGGATGCGTGCCTTCTGTGCCAGGCATTGGGCTCGCCCCTGACATGCCTTCTCTCACCAGCACTTCACCGATGTGCCATAAGGGCGATTCTAATCCAGGCAATCTTACAGATGAAGAAACCGAGGTTCAGAGAGGTTAAGTAACTTGCCCAAGGACACACAGCTAAGAAACAATACAGAGATGCACATGGCTGGTTTGCTTACTTTATTCAGGTCCCCGCTCAAACGTGACCTCTCAAGGAGGCCTTCCCTGCCCACCCTATCTGAAATGGACCCCCTTTCCCTCCATACACTGTCATTCTGCCTTATTTCTCCCTGACACAGGATGCATTTGGTTACTGCCAGTCTCCCCTCTGGGAGCAGAGACTGTGTCTATTCTGTTCGCTGCTATAATACTGGTACCCAGAACAGTGTCTAGCACCCAGTAGGAGGTCAGGAAATAAATGTATTGAATAAATAATGGTGTCATGAGCTGCAATTCTTTCTGACAACCCAATGAAGTAGGTAAACTACACTTCCATTTTACTGATGATAAAACTGAGGTTCAGAGAGGTAAAGTGGCTTGCCCAAGGTCACACAGCTAGCAAGTGTTGTTAGGTTTCAAAAAACGTGTTTTTGCACCATCCCAAAGACCATGGATTTCCCCTACACCATGTTGCCTCACCCAGACCCCCCGAAGCGGTAACAGCCCTGGGGCTACCAGCATCCCTGCACCCAACTCTGTCCCCAAGCCAGCCTGACAGAAGGTCCCTGGAGCGTGGTTTGAGGGCCCCACTCCCCCTCTCCAGTAGTGACAGAAAGGCAGGTCACTGGCATCAGAGGTCTGGTCCTAGACCAGTTCCCTCTCATTGAGCTGTGCCATCTTGGGCAGTCCTCCTCCTGTCTCTGGTCGTGGCCCTGGACCCAAAGAGACACCAGGAGCCCCCTGTGAGCAGGGGAGGGGCGGTGCACAGGCCTCTGAGCCCTGACTCTGGCTACAGCCTTCACCCAGGGCACCTCTGCTCTCTGGTTCCGTAGATCGGGGTTTCCAGGAAGACATCCCTGATGCACACCTGTTAGAGTAGCGGGGAAATAACAGCAAGCGCTGGGGAAGATGCGGGGCAGCTGGAGCTGCCACTCACTGCTGGTGGGGAGGAAGATGGTACGACCACTTTGGAAAACAATCTGGCGGGTTCTGAGACGGTTCAACACATACTTACTGTTAGACCCAGCAACCCTACGTGCAGGCATTCGCCAAAAGGGAAAAACACACGTTTACACAAAAATTTGTGCACGAACGTTCATGGAAACTTTATTTGTGATGGCCAAAAGGGGAAAGAACCGAACTGTCCCCCATGTGGGGAGTGGAGAAAGAAATTGTGGTCCCTCCGTACAATGGAAGACTTTGTTGTTGTCAGTGCTGAAGGAACACTGACCCCTGCTGTCTCCTGCTGTTCCCCCTTCCCTCCTGCCTGGTCTCGGGGCCAGAAAACTGTGCTCCATCCCCAGGCCTGGGGGAGCCTTGGGCGTGGAGGTGGGGAGCTGGGGCTGCGACAAGAGCTGGCGTCCTGTGCTTTGGGGGCGGAGGACGTGCTGGAGCTGCGTTTCTGTTCTGGGGGCTCCAGCCGCCTCCGGGCAGTGGGGCGTGGGCTGTGCAGAGCCAGGGCGGGAGGTGCCGGCCCCCAGGACGCCTTCTACAGACCTGCCTTGTCCAGACCTCGCTGCGCAGGCCTGGGTGTGTGGAGGAGCAGGGCATCAGGAGGCTCCACAGACGGGGCCGCAGGAGGGGGCAGACGCATAGAGGCCACGGGCCCGGCCCTGCCGAGGACACAGGTTAACGGCTGCCGTCTGGGCCTCAGTCTCCCCAGCTGTGAGGTGGGAATGCCAGTCCCTGCCTTTCTTCTTTCCCATTTCCTCACTGTGTACCGAGCACAGGCATCCTGCTGGGCTCTGGGCATAAAGGGGTGGGCATTGGGGCCGGGGCCCTGCCCCCCAGAGACCCACAGTGACTGAGGCTCAGGGCACCGGGTGGGCAGCCCAGGCCCAGTCTACCGGGAGGGCTCGACGCTGGTCTACTGACTCCCTCCTGGCTGGGAGCTGGGGTGGGGTGCAGCACAAGCGAGGTCCGGGACTTCCTTGGCAGCTTCTCCCTGACCCTCCCCTCCCAGAGCCCCCTCAACCTGTCCCTGGACGCTTGTTCGGATGAGGTGACACCAGCGCTTCCCAGCTACTCTGGGGTGATCACGCCCAGGGAAAGAGGAGGCCCGCAGGCCAGGGGCAGTGTGAGCAGGATCGCGTACTTACATGTGTGCACTCGCACGCATGGGTGTTTGCACGTGTGGAGATACAGTGCATAGGAGTGTGTGTGCATGTGAGTGCCTGTAGCTGCACAACACAGCCTTGCATGTATCTGCTCCCGTGTTTGTGCGTGTGTGTAAGAAGGAGTGGACGCAATTGTGTGGCTCTCTGCACACATGCATGGCTTCAGCTGTGTGTGAGTGTGAGTGCAGGTGTGTGTCCAGGCATGTGTGTGTCCGTGTGTAGTTGGATGCGTGCATGACATCATGGCCCGCATATGCCTCTGTGTTCCTGTGTGCGCACATAACCTGCTCCGCGTGCACTGCGACATGAGTAGGTAGCTCTGGAGCTGCAGGTGCACGCCACGTGTCTGTGTGCGTCTGGGAGGGGCTGTGCGCTGAGTGTGTTCGTGAGTCCGTGATGCATGTTTGTGCGTGCGTGGTGAGGGCGGGGCTACCACTCCCTTCTCCACTCCCGGGGACCCTTGTCTAAGGGGCCGCTGCTCCACCTGCCACAAGCCGAGACCCCAGGCCAGCACACGGTTGCCTTCTTCCAGGGGGCAAAGCAGAGCCTCGCCAGGTGACAGCCGCCCCTGCAGGGCAGGGCCCGGCCAGGCACAGCCGGCCCAGCGCTGATCAGCTCCCTTCATGTGGCGGCTGGGGCCTATTTCTGTCCTGTTTGGCTCATCCTGGCCGGGTGTTCCCGTCCAGTAATGCCCTGTTCCCCCACCCGGCTATTTTGGCTGAGGAATGTGCTGTTTGTGTCTCAGGCAGAAAACCCAAAACCCCCATTATGGTTAGCTGTCCTGCGGCTTTGAGCAGCCACTCATTTATTTAAGTTTCTCCTGGTCTATATTTGTCGACGGATGACATGTTGAACTTGGAAGGCACGGGTTGGGGGACCGGGGCCTCTTTGGGGAGGCTGGGGCATCATCCCAGGCGTCCCCACTGTCCAGGGCAGTGTCTGACTTCTCCGCTAGAGGGAGCTGTCCGTTCTGCTCTCCTGAACCCCGCTGGGCTGCCCAGCACCCCCTGTGCATGGCTCCCCCGGACCTTTGGACTCCGGGTGTCACCCAGGCTGCCCTCCCCTCTCCCTACTGGCCTCAGCTGCAAGCTCCCTTCCCCCTACAGCGTTTTCTAGATCCCCGCCCTGCACACCCATAGCGGCGTGGGGGCGGTTAGGGGACAGGATCTAGAACAAAACAGTCTGTTTAATCCTTGGCTCGCCACCACTGGCTGGGTTGCTGGAATGAGTTACTTGTCTTCTTTGTGTCTCTACCCCTTCCTCGTGAAGTGTGAGTAATACTCTATCTCACTCATTTGAAGACACACATTTTCACACTCTGATAGTGGCCTTACAATCAATAGTGTGGCATTGTCTCATCAGCCACATTTTTTTCTCTGTCTTAATGGTACATACAATAACAATGTGGTTTATAATTGCTGGTGTTTAGGATTCTATGAAATATGCAAGGACTAGTGTGGAAACAGATGGCACATTCCGATGTCACATTCAAATTAAGATAATATGGTAGGCCGGCCCGGTGGCCAAGTGGTTAAAAGCGCACGCTCTACTTCGAGGCCCAGGGTTTCACTGGTTCTGATCCTGGGCGCGGACATGGCACCACTCGTCAGGCCATGCTGAGGCGGCGCCCCACATGCCACAACCAGAAGGACCCACAACTAAAATATACAACTATGTACTGGGGGGCTTTGGGGAGAAAAAGCAGAAAAGAAAAAAAAAAGAAGAGTGGCAAAAGCTGTTAGCTGAGGTGCCAATCTTTACAAAGAAAAAAAAAGGATAATATGAGAGGTTTTAATAAAGGAACACAGAGATGTGGGCAGGATTTAGGGAAACCACAGGCCAAAGAGAGATACGGGGGGGGGGGGGCAGCCACAGAGAAAGGAGGCAGGAGGAGCGGGTTCAGAACCCTGACGGAGAGAGTTGGGGCAGAGGACCACAGGGAGCAGTGGCCTTCCACCAAGGGACACAGCCAGGCTGAAGCAGGCTACCCACTCCGCCATCTATTAGCTGCGTGACATTGGGCAAGTTATTTAATTTATCTGTGCCTCAGTTTACTCATCTGCAAAATGGTCATAATAATGGTTTCTACCTCACAGGACTGTTGTCAGGCTTCAAGAAGTAAAGACACGTTTATAACACCTCCATACAGGCAGCCTGTTACTATCATCATCCCAGTGATGGTACCTGGAGTACTTCTTTCCGCGTTGGTGTTCCCAGCTGCCCTTTCCATCCTCCCTCCAAAACTGACTCTCCACCCTCCTGTCTGTTCTGTGAACTGCTGGTATCCCTCTAGTAAGGTCCTCTTTTGCCTGAGTCAGCTCAAGTTGATATCTGTAGTTTGCCACCAGAAAACCCCAACTCTACCGTGACACAGCAATGAAACAGGATGGGGTCAGGGTCACCTCCCCTGCAGACACCAGTGATGAAACAGCTGCCGCCCACTGCAGAACGCCAGCCCCCACCATCGCGCCCCAGCCGGCGCCCACAGGACCAGAGCGCAGATAACAGCTGCCGTGAGAGCCTCTGACGGACGTGGGAGCGGAAGGTCAAGAGTCCCGTTCCTTCCACTTTTCCCTCCTCTCTTTCCCCTTCCTCAACGCCCTAGTCCTAGCCTCGAATCTTCCAGAGCCCTGACTCCCCAACAATTGCGTCCACAGCCCACTTTAGGCCAAAAGAAAGCCCCCAGACCGTCTGTCACCCTCTCCCCTGCCAGAAGGAAGGAGACGGTGGCGATCATTGACGAGCCCCGAGGGAGCACTTGAGGGAGTTTGGTGTACGTCCGCCGTAGAAATTAGGGCTTCGGGTGGTTCGTAACCAAACTGCAACACCTCCCCGCTTCAGAGTCTGGAAGTTATTGGAAAATGATAGGCCCCGTGCGCCGCTGGTGCAAATACCATCCCTACATGCTGTGGGGTTAACCAGCGACCCGCCACAAGCTCACTGATGACGAGCGAACCAAACCAAAAGCGGTGCATAATTAAAACGTAAGAATAGCAGCAGCTGAAACCCAGGACCAGCCCGAGGAGCGCGGACGGGGCCCCGAGCCTCTCGTGGATGACATCTCCGCCTGCGGGAACATGTGGGAGCAGTTTGCTGCGCCGCCAAGTGTGGCCCGGCGGCCGGCTTCTGAGCCAAATGCTGAGTCAAGTCTTCAGGGCGCTCTCCTAACCCGCTAATTTTCGTTTATAAATACCGAATTTCAGCAGCCCTCGTTGACTCGCCGGGTCTATTAGCGAGCAGCTGTCTGTTTATAGAATGGTGCGCCCTTTGCTGAAGGAACCCTCTCCACTGGCAAAATCGCTGTTTCTAGAGCCTGATGTCTTAGGGAAAGTAGCCATCATGTAACAGCCCAAAGACCTGGGTTCGAGACCCAGTAATACACGGTCTGAGGCTCCACGTCTCGTGGGAAGTCACGGCTGGGGCTGTGCCGGCGGTGGGGCTGGGTCAGCTGCCGCGGAGGAGGGACGCAGGGGCTCCTAGGGGCCTGGCCTGCGCCGCGGGAACCACAGGACCCGCAGAGGACAGTGGATTCAACAGCTCAGGCATGTTTTCAGGGACCTGGTTCTCTGTCTCTCGGCGCTGTCTTCCCTGGCGTGGCTTCCTCCGCTGGGTGTTATTCTGAGGAGCAAGCACACAGGATGTGGTTGGGGAACCGCCTTGGAGAGGCGCTTGGAGAGAGCTGGGTGACAACACTGCCAGGCCGAGCCTGAGGGGAGAGAGGGCGGCAGGGTTGGGTGGGAGTGTCCTGGCCTCCTTGCAGGGCTGCGGAAGGATCAGCAAGGCCGTCGGGGAGTCCAAGAGCTGAAGTGTCCACCAGAGGCGTCCCGCGTCTCCATGGAACCGGCCGTCTTAGCGTCCCTACCGCGCTCATCCATCGGCTGGGAGCCCCGGCCAGAGGAGTGGCCCGAGAGCGCAGCAGCCGGGCCCTTGGACCAGTCCTCGCCGTCCCTCTTAGCGGTCCGCAGGGGGAGCCTCGGCAGAGCTCCTTGGCGAGGCGGCTTCCCGCGCTCGGGCGCCTTCCTGATGGTCCTAGTGGCTGGTGTGCCCGCCGGGGCTGTCCTCCAGTGGGTGTTCTGGCCTCCTGTAACATATCCATTTCAGCATGTCCGCTTCCCTCGGCCTCATTCCTCCTCTGCCACCTGCCAGGGCAACTTGGGCACTTCCACTTGGCTGGGAAGCAGGCGCTGTTTTTTATAGGCTTCTAATAACCGCCCCAGTAGCCAGTTTGCCCCACCCCCGGGGTCCTTGCTGGGGTGTGAAATTCCCAGGCCCCAACAAAGTGCCCTCAGGTCAATGAATTCTTGTTTATCTGGTTTTATGCTCCAGCCCCCTTGAACAAGAACCTTTAAACTCAGCCCCAGGCTGCTGCCTGTGCCAGGACACACTGCTAATTCCTGCATTTCTTCAGCTGCACAGCCCGTCCCTCCATCTCAGGCTCAGCGTTGATGTGGGATTTCACCCTAGTTGCCAGCCTCGCAGCTGAGCTTCCAGGGATGCGCTTGTGGCCTCGTAGGGGAGAGGCTTCTGTGGCATCTGCCAGAGCAGAGGAAGCGCCAGCTCTTCTTAGGGAGGGAAGGCCCCCCTGCAAGCCCTGAGGTCCCAAGGGGCAGCAGCATCCACATTCTCCAGGACGTCCATCCAGATGTCCACACTCTGTGTTTCAGGATCCCAGGTTTTCCCAACCAGGATCCTGGCCTTTGAGTGCCAGAAGCACCTTGGCATCGCATCCGGGAGTCTCCTGAGCTAGGTGCCGCTAACACTGAGCCCCCCAACTCTTGCTCAGCTCGGTCTGCCCCCAGGGCGAGCGATGAAGCCCTCCATGGGAGCCACCTCCAAGGCCGTCGGTCCTTTACTATTCACTGCCTGTGAGTAACTGAGTGTCTGTGATCCACCTGCGGGCTGAGGGGTCGACAGAACTCAGCAGTAACCAGCGGACTGCACTGTCTTTGTGGGCCTTGCTCCCCTCATGGTTTTCAAATGCCTGCACCTGCCATCGTGCTTGCACAGCATTCGCCTCCACCAGGACCATTCCCGGGTCATCCCCTGGGAAATTAGCAACTGAGCCACCACTTCGTGCCACGGGTCATCCCCCCACTGACCAGGACAGCACCCTCTTCTCCCACCAGGCACTGGAGGAGCCAGCCCCAAATCTACATCTAACCCCCTGGTTTCTCAGGCCAGTCCTGGTGTCACAGGAGTTAGTCTCTGACAAGCAGACGCCAAGGAAAAGAATATCAGAGAAGTGTCCTAGACTGCCGTGCAGTCTAAGCGGGGTTTGACAGGGCCATCACGGACTGCTCAGAGGAAGGGGCCTCATGTGGTACCTGCCACACACAGCCACGGGCTGGGAGCAGCGGGTGGGAAGTGCAACTTTGGCCTAAAACTAGTGATGGATTTCAGAGCAGCCCAGACACATGCCACCTCTGAAGCACCAAGAACCCCGCAGAATGCCACCTGCTCACTGGCTCAGATAAGCCAGGGTCCCCTCCAGGAGTCAGCATGGAATGGAGGGGTCCTGAACAAGACCTGTGCTCTAGGAGGAAGGAGAGAGCAACAGGGCTGGGCAGGCCACCAGCAGTGTCCACTACAGCAGCGACCTTAGAGAGAGCAAAACCCCTTCTTCTTACAGACGAGAGAGGCAGAGGTCTAGAGTGAAGATGGGAGAGAGGTGCCTGGGGTCTCACTGTGACCTGGGGCAGAGACAGGCCTGGGGACCCACGTCAGACCCCTCCCTCCTGTCCCGGGAGCCTTGGAGCACCCAGGGCTGAAACAGGCCAGGGGGCCTGGGCCTTGCTCCTTCCTGAGCTGGCCGCCCTTCTCAGAGTTCTCGTCTCAGTTAGCCATTTTGGTTTCCGGAGCCCCAGTGGGGGTCTGGCCACGTCTCCCTGGATCAGCACCCAGAGTGACCTCACTGCCAGCCCTGGTGAGATATTTTTAGAGCGATTAAATGCAGCAATAAAGCCTCACTTTCTCTTAAGGCCCATTTCCTTTTTCTCTACTAAAAGGAATAAAAACCCATCCTGGAAGGCTGCCTGACACCCTCTTTGGGGGAGGAGGTGAGACCGGACACCAGGCAGTGCTGGTCAAGGTCAGGCGGAGTTTGCCTGTGGATCCTGCATGAGGCTTGTCTGGTGGGGCAGCCCCCCCCACGGCCAGCTCTCCAGAAGATGTCCCAGTCCCTTCCGTCCGCTGTGACCTGGGCCCCAGGGCTTGTTCAACAAACGGGGCCAGAGGGCCGAGCTTCCTGGTGCAGCTCAGGAGGCAGCATCAGCTCCATCTCACACGCGCCCCCGCGAACTCCTCTACGTCCCTGTGGACCCCCAGAACGTCGGCCCCTGGGCATTTTCTCTTGTTGGGTGAGCAGAGGGTTCATTCCACCCTTTGACATTCGTTCTTGGGGTTGTCTCTCTGCAAGCCGCCTGCTTCAAAAGAGAACCACCCCGGGGAAAGGAGAACCAGTGTCAAAGTGACTTACTGGGACAGAGTGTTGAAGCAGGCCCGGAGGCGTGGGTGTGAATCCTGCATCTGCCATTCAGAAGTGGAGTAATCCTAAGCAAATCTCTTCCCCTCTCCGAGTCTGAGTTCCCTGACGTATCCACCGTGCCCAGTTCTCTTTACAGGACCTCTCTGCAGGGGCTCTGGGGAGGACCGTGTGAGTGATGGGTTGAGACCGTGCTCTGGAAGCTGCGGAGCCGCGCTGGTCAGGCCAGGTCAGGCTGTGCTGCAGGAACAAGCCTAAGTCCTCAGTGGCTTAGCATGTAATCGTTCTTCTCTCGTGTCAAGTTCTCTGGTTCCGTCTTTTGGCTTCACTCACAACTCATGGCTTCCCAAGTCACCATGGTGGGGTTGTAAGATCTGGAGGGTCCACACCAAACTTTAAATGCTTTGGCCCTAAAATGACACTTGTCCCCGCTGCTCACAGCCCATGGGTCAGAGTTAGACTGTGGCTGCATCTGATGGCAAAGAGGCTGGGGAATGGAGCGGAACATAGGACTGTCTGGGGAGCTGTCAGTGTCCCTGCCACAAGAGAGTGCTACTGTTAAGGGGAATTATTGTTGTTATTTGTAATGATGACAGCAAGAGCGGCTTTCTCTGACTCTGGCTTATTTTTACTGGGATCAGGAGCAGGGATGGTGGGGCAGTGAAATTGCATAGGGGCCAGGATGAGGGTCATAAATGCTCAGGACAAGAGGGAAGGAACCAAAGAAAATATTTGGCCACTTGAGTGGGCAAATATGGAGTGAGGGGGAGCACACCACCCGGAATGCATTCTCTGCTAGATGTAAGTTGGCCCTAGGCTCTGAGGCATCTCCTGCCCCGTGCCAGGTCAGCACCATCGACCTTCAGGGTCTCACTAGCACCCCAGGGTCCCCACCAAGGCCAGCCAAGGTCCCTGGGTTCTCAAACTGTCTCTGACTAGAGACTGGTCTTGGACTTTTGTTAGATGTGATAAAAGCAAATTACTAAGGAAGTGACGCAATCTAGAAATGAATCTAGAAAACAACAGCCCAGATGAAACACTCTAGAAAATAACCCAGTCAACATAAAATAATTTTGAAAATTTTCTAGAAAATAATAAAATCCAAATAAAGTAATCTGGAAAATAATCTAGCGGCTCAAGAAATGAAGTTACTGTTGTGAACGTTTGCAAACTACAATTAAAAAACATCACTAGGAAAAAGAGATGAAGAACATCTCAGCTTGTCTGAATCCCATTCGACAAGCTGAGTCCATTGATCAAGCCCTCGGATGTGGTTGCGATGTCACATTGCTACACGCTGAGCGCTCCTCTCGATTTCCGAATATACCTCGTAGCAGACCAGTTACAAAGCTTTGTGGCTTGGCGCTGATCCCAGAGCACACTTTAGTGGTCCTGCTTTTGTTGCAAGCTCTTGGTGGGCAGAGCCTGCACTTCCCTAGGAAAACGTGGGGATACCCAGTTGAGCAGCCCTCAGCGTAGGAGATACAAGACCCCGGGGAAGGCTAGCTGATGAATAATGGAGCCCTCCAAGGGAATGTGCCAAGGAAAATCTCTCCAAGCCATTAGTGGAATGCTGACCCCCAGTCAGAGCCGTCCCCCTGAGGGTCATGTTTTGAGTTTTCCTCTCTGCACATTCCGGGTGCCCCGATGCCACCCGTACCCATGCTCCAGAACCCCTCACATGCATTTATGGCTTTTGCCTACTCGAGTCTATATTAATTAAAGAGCAGACTCAAGACAGGAGAGCCAAGTATCTTATTTCATAAAGTAGATAATGTTAGAGATTTTAATTTACAAGGAGAGCAGAGACCGGGGTCTCTCTGCAGCAGAAGGAGTTGTCGAAACCTTCTTAGTTTCTGAATCTGATAGCTCAAGACTCTCTGAGTTGCCATAAATTCTGATAAAATGTCTTCCCAGAGGCAAAAGATAATTTTTATAAGCTTTTGGAAGGGACTAATAAAGCAGTAATCTACCGTCTTCCATTATTTAAAGACCTGGCTCTAGGGACGTGATTTGTAAGGGTTTTTATATATAAATATATCGACGTATATTAACTATACGTCTCAATCCATCACCCTGTCTGGAATGGAATCGTGGCAGAGCTTTGCTCTCCCCAGGACTGGTCTCTGGCCTCGGTTGGAGCTGAGCCCCACGCCTCCAGGAGAAGAGACCGAAGGTGATAGCGCCAGCACTCTCCCCCTCCCCCACCCTGCACGAGAACCTGAGGGTTCCAATTCGTGTCTGACACGCACGATTCCACCGTGAAGGGTCTGGTGGTGATGAGGGCAGCTTAGTCATCATCTGACAACAGACACATGTTGGGGATTTTCCCATCTGCCCCTTGCCCGAGTATTCTGGCTCGGGGGTTATCGTGCAGACACCAGCCTGAGTATCCAATAACAATGAGCTTAAGCTCCGAGCCAGAGAAGGCAGCCCTTGCATCTTACTCCAAGAGCCCAGGACCCCCGCTGGGTGAGGCAGAGCAGATTGTCGAGGCTGTGGGATTTGTGTGGCTTAGTCTGCAAGAGCACTTCCCAAAGTCTGTGAGATGCTACCGGGCATCTATGATCCAGGTCCCTGCCCATCAGCCTCCCTGCCTCTGTTAAGCCAAGAGGGCTTGGATAATGGCGAAAAGCTGGGGGAAGACGTTCCTTAAAGGGACAGAGGTTGTCTACTCCTATTGGCCACATTTCACCAGTGTCTTCTCACACCCTGAGCCCCATCAAGGGGACCCAACCCTGGGAGGAGGCCAGAGAGAGTGCTGGTATTTCATCCATGATCTCTTCTCCCTTCGACCTCATGGTCTGTGACCCCCATTATACAGGCAAGGAAATGGGAGCTCGGGTTCCTGAGGGCCACAGTCAGAGCCAGGATTCAAATCCAGGTCTGGCTGACCCCACAGGCTTGTGCGGCTTCTACTACTAAGGTTGACTTATAGATAAGGATTAAAAAAAGAGAGAGGGAGGGAGGGCTGGCATCACTTGAATTAGGCCCCTGGGCTGGTTGCAAACTGCTATGCGAGAGGAGGAGAGCATTTGTATGGGGAAATAGTCCCCACAAGTGGAGAGCGGGCGCAGAAGACCCTCTGAGACTGGGAACAATCCATGAGAGATCCTGAGTGGCAGCTGGCCGGAGAGCCCAGGCTGAGGGCTGGGACACTAAATTAGAGAGAGGTCTGGCAGTGGATTCCAAAGCAAGAGGTTTCCTTAGCTCCATGGGAGAGAATGGCCCCCAGAGACTCCTGTGGCCGCCCCAGCCAAGACTGGACCAAGTAGTAGTCGTGATCCTGGTTCAGGCCATATGGCTGGACCTGGAGCCTGGACCAGCTCTCAGAGCCTGACACTTAATTTGCAGCCACTGCTCAAAGAACCATTGGAAGGCTTCAGGGCTCCGGTATGGAGACCTTGGGGGGCATCAGGATCCACCGAGGAAGAGGCGAGAGGGGAGGAAAGAGCTGCCCGGTGGTGTACACAGCAGCCACTGGCTCGCATGCTGTCCAGACCACCTCCTGCAAAGCTCGCATCCCGGCTGCGTGTGGCTCAGGGCACCGGCAGCAGCTCCCTCGTGATTCGTGGACGTCCAGATTTCCTGCATGGCACCAGCAGCCTCCCAAGCCTTGCTTCCACCCCACCCCCTACCACCTTCAAGAATTGCACATCTTCCCAATGCTCTGGATTAAAACCCTCCCTCCTGGAAGGCCCCAGAGCAGCTCCTGGCTGCCGGGCTACACCCTGATCGAGATGCGGGGCGGGGACAAACCCAAACCGCCTGACAATAAGATTCTGTCACCCAAAAGAGTGGGAACTTAATTCAGTTCTGGAAAACCAAGGTTACCCTCTTTACACACCCGAGTATATACACTGATCATCGTACCTGCTACATATCTTTGAGGTAGCTGGGGTCCTCGGTGGGGGAGGGGGTTGGCAGCTCCTACCTCATCACAGGTCTTGACACTGCCCAGGGACTGTCAATGCCACCACTGACCCCATCGGCAAGCCTGTGAGGGGGCAGGATCCCCATTCAGAGCGTTGGAGACGTGGGTCTCCAGGACACGAGCCGCCTGAACCAAGGGCTTCGAGCCTGCGCCCGTCTGCTCGGGCTGCCGCAATGAAGCCCTGAGTGGGCGACTGGAGCAGCAGAGATTTACTTTCTCGTGGCTGAGGAGGCTGGAAGTCCAAGATCGAGGGCCGGCACAGTCGATTTCCGGTGAGAACTCTCTTCCTGGCTTGCAGACAGTGTCTCTCTCCGTGTCCTCACATGGCCTGGCTCTGGGGTGCATGGGGACACAGAGTGGACTCTGTGTCTCTTCCTAGAGGGACACTAATCCTATAGATCAGCCCCCACCCCAGGACCCTGTTTAACCTTAATCACTTCCTCAGCGGCTCCATCTCCAAATACAGCCACCCTAGGGGTTAGGGCTTCAAACATGCAAGTGTAGGGGGAGCAAACCCTTCGACCCGCAGCAGGCCTCCAGCTGGTGCTCACTCTGTCACACTTGGACACTGAACACAGTTGGGAAAATGTCCGAGGAGAGTGGGATGAAGGCAGGAGGATGGGGGCTAAGGCCTTTGCCTACTTTCAGCCTGAGTCAAGAAGTCGCACTCCCTTCCGAGCCTCCTCCAGGCAGACACCCCCTGCAGAGGTCACACACAGGCCACCTGGCTGGCTTTTGCTTGGCTTGCATAATAACTTTTAGAATCTGAATGTGTCGCCAAATATTTAAAGATTGGAAGACTTCCCGTAAAAACCTGAGTTTCCGGCTTCTCTTGAAAAATCAGAAGCTCCTCTGTCACTGGGGTTTCATGTCAGCACAGCAACCATCGGCTGAGCTCGGGAGAGGCCCCTTCAGAGGGGCGTCTGACCCACTCTCTGGTTCACCCCACTCCCTCCCACTGGCCCGCCCTCCCTGCGCCCCTCCAAGCACACGCTAGCCCCACGGGCGAGGGAGATGGGCACCCAGGAGCAGCCCGGCCTCTGTGGGCTTCTCTGCAGAGGCGACGGCACAGTGTGGGTCCCCTTTGATTCCAGGGCTGCCCATCCCATGGCCAGCTGCTCCCGCCCCCGATGACAATGTTGCATAATTCACATGAAAGCGGATTAATATACAGTCAGGAAATTCAGACACTCGATATGACTTCTAAGGGCCTCTTTATTTGTATGAAAAAAGACATCATCCCAAAATATTCACTTCGCCTCCCCTCTGGGGTTTCGAGATCATCGCCCAAGACCCTGTCCCACCGACCATTTGGACAATAACCAAAGAATCCTGTGGGCCGAGGGCGGGCGGCTGCCTGGGTACCCCATGCTGGCAGCAGGCACCCCGAGGCTTCCATGTGAAGGGCCCGATCTTGCGTTTATTTATTATTCAAAACTGAGGCTCCAGCTCGGAATCTTTGGCTGTTTCTTGGCTCCCATCTGAAGCCTCTCCCACAGCCCAGCTCCTCTGATCATCCATCCGTGTCGGGAAGTTTCCGACACAGGAGGTGGGCCTGTTGCCCCACAACGAGGCTCAGCCCTGAAAAAGCCAGCGGAGGACATGCTAATGGATTCCACGTCCACCCAGTGGCTCCCCGCTCAGCTGCGTGACCTTGGGCAAAACACTTTACCTCTCTGGGCTTTCCATGATTCCAGTCAAGTGGGGGTTTGCCACACCTCAGAAAAAGTTTATTGTGAGAGTGGATCATGAAAAATCTTTGAAAAACGTAAAACGAAATGTGAAAAAATGAACAGTGGTGAATAGGTCAGGGCCCCCAAAGGAAACAGACAGTGCACCCAAACAGGGTAACCCAAGGAGAGGTTAATAAAGGGGCTATTTACAAAGGAGTGGGCAGATCTGGGACACTGACAGGGATGGTGCAGCACCCTGGGGTTGTATCTGTGGAGGTATAAGCAAAGGAGTAACTGTCACAGAACCTGGGAGTGTTGACTGTACCAAGAGGCTGCCTGAGAGGGCGGACCGTCTTCAGGAGGGCGTGCCGCCAGCCCACTGCGACTTGAAGCTGGGAGCTGGAGGAATAAACACGCCGACATGCTTCTCTCCATTCCCTCGAGGCCTTCCATTGGCCAAACCCAACCAGAAGCAAGAGAGCAAGGGAGCCCCTTGCTGCGGTCCGCCAACCTCACTCCCTCGAGCCACGGAGCAGGTGTGAACGAGTGGAGAGAGGGTCTGGAGGGGCAGACGGAGGACCTTTGCAAGCCCCTGGCACCGACAGCTGCCAGTGCTGCGTTTCTCAAGGGCCCCAGACAGCGTGGCCACGTTTCCCCGTCACACCCTCCTGCCAGCCCTGCAGGGAGGGGCTCTGGCATCCCCACTTTACAGATGAGCAAACTGAGGCTTGGGCAGACTAACTGACATGCCCAGAATCACCCAGCCGCTAAGTGGTAGATGCAGGAATTGAACCCAGGATCCCGATTCCTGGAGCGCACTGCTGTGCAGCCTCTCAGGTGGAAAGAGAGGGACATTCCTTGTATCGTCATTAGGATCATGTGCCATATTGATGCTTTCTGCCTTGTCCCGTATTTCAGTGTCAGGCCCTGTGCTCAGTCCCATGGAGACTGCTGCGCTGGCCTCAGGGACGTGCAGGAACCGTGAGCCCTGTGAAGCGGGAAGCAGGGCCGTGCACACAGGCCCCCGGGATGGAGGCGAGGAACAATGTAGATGGAGCAGGATGCAATGCCCAGAGGCAAACAAGATTTGGGGGATACAGGGGGAGGAGACAGCCAGCCCGGAGGACCCTGGGGCTGCCCCAGAGCTTGGGGTCCTGTGTAGACAGAGCCGGGGGATCAGGGGGCTGGTGCTTTGCTGTGGACATGAATCCGGACTCTGTGGGGCTTTGAGCAAGTTCCTTAACTTCTATTTCCCAAGGAGACAAAGAGGCTGTCTGCCCTCTCTTTTTTGGGTCATCTATGGATTAACGCAGGTGCAGCAAGGCCCTAGGGAGGGGGAAGCCAAAATATAGAAAGCACTCAAGTGCCTAATCACCAAGGGGAAGTCATCTATGTACCAGGAGCTCCTGCCTTAGCAAATGGTGAGGACCAGCGAGTTAACCTGCATCATGTCAAGCCACTGACATTTTGGGTTGGTTTGCTACAGCGGATGGAATAACTTGCCAGCGCAGGGAGCTTCTGTGCGGATCGATCCCTGGACACAGAAAGCTTCTGCAGGATGGGAAGCTCCAAACAGCCTCCAGAGGGACCCCTGGCTTCTAAGAGAGGCTTCTCGAGGCAAGCCCAGCTCATCTTCCTCTAAGGAGCCGGCTCTTGCCAGGGCGAGGAGAGCCCAAGCTGGGAAGGCGTTCACGCTGCAGAGCTGGGGCGCCCGGAAGGTGGGCTCCTCTGAGGGACTGTGCAGTTGGGTCCCCCTTTCTCCAGAGACCCATAAGCGGCCACAGCAGTGGTGCTCCACATGCAACTTCTCTGGCCTTAACAACAGGCTTCAGGGGGCAAAGACTGGAACTCAGCCGGCAGGAAATTTATGTCCAACACCCTCACGTTCGTACGGCATGTTGATTGAAGCCGCTCTTATTCAGCTAAAAGTCTCCAATGGCGGGGAGGTTTTGTTTTGTTTTTTATTTTTGATTTTTTCCCCCAAAATGGAGCCACTGTCCGTTGAGTAATTGAGACCCATCCTCCTTCCTGCCCCTCCACATCTGGCCCCGCCGCGGCTCTCCCAGGACGAAGCCTCAGAACAAGCAATGGGCAGCAGCCAGGGCTTCCCAGACCGTGGCCTGACTCAGTGCTATTTGATATTCCCGCAAACCCAGGACCACACGATGCGCCCGGACAGCGTTTGTTTGGAGAAGACATTTCCACGCCCTTTGTACTCTAAGCCCGGGACCAAATGACATGCATGTCTTTTCTGCAAATCCAGAGTTTGCCAAGGCTGGAGGGAAGACAGTTGGAAAACACGTAGACACACCACAGTTTCTCCATCTGTGAGATGGGCATGATGCTACGCGGCCTGGCCACCTCGAAGGGTCATTAAGGAACACTGGAAAATATCTTCGTAGGTTAGGAATGCCAGCTCAAGGACAGAAAAGCCTACTGCTCTGATCTAATTTAATAGGGATTTCTTTTTCTCCCCTAACAAGCCATCTGGAGGCAGCCGTTTGGGGCATCGGTTCAGTGGCTCAGCAATGTGAATGCAGTCTAACCTCATCTTTCTGTTCCACCATCCTCAGCATGTTGACTTTGGACCTCATGCATTTGCTTCCTGGTCCCAAAATGGCTGCTGACTCTCTAGACCTCATATCTGTGTCCCAGGCAGAAAGAAGGGGGTCAAGGCAAAGGCTTTCTCCTCCTAATGAGGCTTTGTCTTTGTATTCAGTAAGGTGAGCTGTTCCCTGGAGATCACCCAGTCACTTCTCATTGGCTGGAACTGGATTAGCAGGAAGGAAGCTGGCGTGAGTGATGGCTATTGGGTAGGCAACGGATAGCGTCTGCCACAGAACTGCAGACTAAAGCAAGATGAGCCGAGTGCCAACCCTGGTTCTACACTGAAGGTGCACTGTGTGTCTTCAGGTTCTGTCCCTGCCTTCTCTGGGCCTCAGTTTACCTTCTGTCCAGGAGAGAGGTGAGCTCAGTGATGTCAAGGACACTTCCTGTGTCTGTGGCTCTGTGGCTGTGATGTGGATGTGGTGACTCAACTGCGTCACCCTCAGCCAAGGAGGCCCCTCGCGTCTCAGTGGAGAAGGCTGTGTCCACCCCTTCTGCTCGCCCCTCCTACCAGGCTGCAGCGGCAGAGTCTTCTGGCCCCGAGCGCCCCCCCAGGATCAGATCACTTCTGGCTGATGTCAGAGAGCTGCTCCTGAGACTGTGCTGCCCGGGACCGAGGACGCAGCACGGGTTTGGGCCCCAAATGCTGGATTCTAGTCCTGGTGATGCTTCCGCCTCGCTGGGGGACCTTGGACCAGTCTGGCTTTCTCTGTGCCTCTGTGTCCCATTTGTTCTGGGAGGGAGCTGGACAAGAGTATCTGCACCAGGCTTTGCAGCCCCACGCGGCGTCTGAGAGGGTCAGGGAGGAAGACGGAAGGGAAAGCTGAGCTCCGGATCCCAGGGTCTGGAGGACCCCCCAGGTGGGAAGGCGTAGACAGAACTGCCGTGGAGACAGCAGGCCTCCGGAATGAGAGCTTCCTGGGGGCTAACGTCCTAGTTCCAGCCAAGATGAGACTCTGGGAAGGCACAGGGCTTCTGGCTCAGCTCACGCTTCACAGCCATCTCAGAGCATGGCTCCGGGAGGAGTCTGTTCCCCAAACTCAGGGTTTAAGGATTCATTCCAAGAATACTTGGCAATGACCCATCTCTCTACACCTCTCCCATCCCTTCCTTCCTCCCTCCCTCCCTTCCAGAAGCATTTATTGAGCAACTACTGTGTCCCAGGAGCTAAAGATATAACAATGAACAAGGCAGACACAGTCCCTGTCTTCTGGCGCTTACACTAATGGGGGGAGAGGTATTGAATAAGCATTCACCCTCTGTATGTTGAGGGTTAAAGCTATGAGAGCATATAGATAAGAACCAACCAAAGAGAAAGGAGACTGGGAAGGCTTCCTGGAGGAGGTGGCATTCCAGTTGAAATCTGAAGGATAAGGAGGAGTTAGCCGGGGGGAGTTGACGCTGGTGTACCCACTCTGGCTGCGTATGTTGGGCTCTAATGGCCCACTACTGCCCCCTCTCCAGGTAATCTTCAACTGGGGGAGCCACGTCACCTGGAAATGCCTCAGAGTTTCCGTGGCCAAACTGCACGCCACCCCACCCCACCCCCGTTGAAGGGACAGACTTCACTCAGCGACTGGTGTGGGGGCACTAACACCAGTCCCCTTGCCTTAAGGTGGGACAACTCTGGTGTCATTCCTTCTCCAGAGCTCCTGGAGGATGAGGCTGAGGCTGGACTCTCGTGAACCCCACAGCTTTGCTCAGCTTCCACCCCGGCCCTCTTCTCCTCCCCTTCTTACCGGGTTCTCCTGGGAACAACTCCTCGAAAAGCCACTTGTATAAGAAGCCCCATGTCTGTCTGTTTCTGGGGAAGTTATCCTAAGCCATCAGGTGACCGACCGCTCCAGCAGAAAGAACAGCTTGTATAAAGCCTCTTGGGGACAAGAGAGAATAGAGGAATTTCGAGAGAGCTAGAAGCTGTGATTCAGGGGGGTTGGCCTGTGGAGTCGGGGGCAGGGCAGGGAGCCCCGAAGCTGCCAACCCCCCTGCAAGGCCCAGCTGCTCTCCTTACCCAGGCCTGGCAAGGGACTGTCAGAACCCGCCCACCCGCTCTGCGCTCTCTTGGTTTCCAGAGGCACAGCCAGCCCCGGATTGAGAGCGGGAGATGGAGCAAAGGCGTCCAGGGGGAGCTGGGGGTTTGCCTGCTGACAATAGCGCACAGGGGTTTGGCGGCATGCTGATAGATGGCAATGCCCTGGCCGGCTCAGCAGAGCCCCCTGAGGCGGGCTGCCCGGTTCCAGCACCTCCCTCAGTCGCTGGCCCTCTGCTCACTCAGGAAGGGCAGCCTCATGGAGGGGAAGCCCCCACTACACACAGGAGTGAGGGGGGCTAGTTACCCACAGGCTCTGAGCTCAGAGTGTAACAGTTAGCCATCGCCACAAAACGCTGTGTAACAAACAGACATAGAGTGGCTTGTAACAGTAAGAGTGAATAGAGCAAAGGCCTCCGTGGCGGGCTGAGATGGCTCCGAGGGCTTCAGCAGGGCGTGCTGACGTGTGTGGCTCCGCTGGAGAGAGCTGATCCAGGCAGGCTGCGGGGCTGGGGGCTCTGCTTTGCCTGAAGCTCTGTGGAGTCGGCTCCGCTTATCTGTCATCCGTCTGGGTCCCCAGTGTGCCAGCCAGCAAAGAAAACGGAGACATGAAACTTCTCGAGGCCGGGCCTCCAAACGGGTACACTGTCACTTCTGTCTCTCAGCTTGACCCAAGCAAGTCACATGATTGAACCCAAAGTCAAGGATGGGAACATATACTCCACCTCTTTACTGAGAAGTCCTGTAAAGTCACATGGCAAAGGGCAAAAAAACAGAGCCAATAATGCAATTTGTTCTAGACTGCTCCTTTGGAACTCTGGTTCTGCCGCTTGCTATCTGTGTGACCTTGAGCAAATCACTTAACCTCTCTGAGCCTCAGTTTTTTTGTCTATACAAGAGAAATACTAACGGTAGTTTCTTTTGGGTGATTGTGAGGATCCAAGTACAGCAGGGTGAGTAATTGCTCTGTAAGGTTAATTAAGTTATCTTAGCACCAGGAAGTCCTAGGGCTGTGAGGAAACCATCCTGGGGCAGAGCCAGCTCTGGCGTAGCAGAAAGAGGTGGAGACGGAATCTGATCCTTGAAATCACTGACTGCCTGATCGAGCAGCCAGAAGCCCCAGACTCTCGACTTCTGTCCACACATAAATCCCCTCACTGTTTAAGCCACGTGGGCCACTTTTCCATCACTTGCAGTGCAAAGCTTCCCTTCTGATGTGGATGGCTCAGTCCGTCCGGGCTTCTGGGACAGACGCCGCCGACTGAGGGCCTCGGAGACAGCCGAGATTCAGTGCTCGCCATTCTGAGGCTGGAAGTCCAGGATCGGGCCGAGCTGGTCAGGTTCTGGGGGGGCTATTTTACGGGTTAAAGACGGCTGCCTTCCCGTCTCCTCACAGGGCGGGAGGGTGAGGGAGCTCACGGGTCCCTTTTACAAGGGCCCGAATCCCACTCATGATGGCTCCACCCTCGTGACCTAGTGACCCCCCAAAGCCCGCCTCCTAACCCATCGCTAACCCATCGCTTGGGGCGTCAGTCTCCACATGTGGACTGGGGAGGACACGCTCAGACCACAGCGAGACACCAGCCTTCCACTGTCTCCAACATCCTTTTTCTCAAACGTTGATTCTTTTACGAATGAAGATTTCTTAAAATGAAATATTCAGCAACGTTTTTAGTTTCACAAGTTTATTTTTCTTTCATTAAATTCAAGTTAAACATGCTCAATAGTTGTCATTGGAAGTGACATGTGTGGTAGGAGCAGGTTTTTGTGACGAGTTTCTGTTTGGATCCGTCTTCCTATCAATCTACGTGTTGGTCTCCAGCACACACGCGAGCGGAACAGCAGGAGTGCTGTGCACTCGCGTGAGCAACAGTTATGTTTAGTGGTAGAATGTAGAAGGATGGCCCTTTTTACTTTCAGTTTTTACGTTTTTTAATTTCTTATATTTTTTGAAATGAGCAGGTAACTTTTTAGTTTGCCGAAAAATAAAGTTATAAACAAAAGAATAAAGTTATTATGTATTTTCTTCACAAAACCTGAACCGCTGATAAAATAAAGACAAGAACTGCCGTAATTGAGCGCCCACTACATTCTAGATTAGTCTCCCTCAGAGCAGACTGGAGACTGCACAGCTCCAACCCAGCCCCCTCCCTCCCCCCTCCCCCCTCCCCTCCCCTCCCTCCCCACTCCCTCTCTCTCTCCTTCTTTCTCTTCCTTTTCCTCCTCCTCTTCCTCTCCCTCCGCCTCCCTCTCCCCCTCTCTCCCT
>NC_060279.1:51416864-51500769 GCF_021613505.1 Equus quagga | reverse complement strand
CCTCTCCCCCTCTCTCCCTCCTTCTCTTCCTCTTCCCGCCCCTTTGGACCAGGTTCACCTCCTCAGAGCCTTTCATCTTCATTGTCTTTTGGCCTCAAGACACACCTGTGAAATAGCAGGTCAGGCGGTAGTTGCTTATTTGACACAAAAGGGGGCTGGATCCTCAGAGGCTAAGTGGCTTGGCCGAGGTCCCCGGGCAGGACCTGGGTCTCCACACCCCCAGCCTGGAACTTCCTGGGTTAGGACGATTAGCAAGTTTGGGGTGAGAGGCCAAGATTTCCACGTTCTCAGTGCAGGACGTGGCCCATCATCTCCCTGGCTTCTGCTAGAAGCCCATTTGAGTTCCGCCTGATGGCTAAGCCTGTCTGAACGAGACTCCCATCCTAATGCTCAGAAAGCCTTTTATGAACAGCAATCAGCATTGGGGAACATTTTTTTTTAAGTTGCTAGTATTAATTTTACAGAAATAAAATCTAATTGAATTCCTTCTGGCTTTCCCCATTAACTTAATGTTATGGACTTTTAACGGATGTTTTAATTAGACATTCCCAGTAATGGGAATGTGGCTCAATTTTCAGATGAGGGCCTAAGCTGCCAATATTCCCATTTTGACTTTTAATTAAGGTGAGGAAATATTAACCAATTACACTGGGTTATTGCCCGGAGTCTTTGTAGCTTGGTGAGGTCACAACACACCAGGCGAGGCATGCCAGGGCCTGGGGGGGTGAAGGCAGGATGGGAGCTGGGGTTGGGATGGTGCAGAAAGGCGAGTCATGACACCAGGGCTTTGCAGAAGAGGATCCTGTATCAGCTGTTTCTCCCTGTGAAGAAGCAGATGAGGAAACTGGTTCCAAATACTTACCTGCATTTCTCTCTGACTTTTCTGGGTTTGTGGAATATTCCGTTGGCAAGTGTATCAATCTGCTTTTGCTGTGTAACAAACATTCCCAGGGGCCAGCCCCATGGCCAAGCAGTTAAGTTCACGCACTCTGCTTCGGCGGCCCAGGGTTTCACCAGTTCAGATCCTGAGTGTGGACACAGCACTGCTCATCAAGCCATGCTGAGGCGGTGTCCCACATAGCAGAGCCAGAAGGACCTACAACAATCTTTAAAAAAGAAAAATCCCCCAATTCAGTGTCATTAGAAACAGCCTTTCGTTATTTCACGATTCTGCATGGCAGAAATTTGGGCTACGCTTAGCTTGGCCTTTCTTCCAATCTAGGCTGGGCTGGGCTCATCTTGGCTGGGCTCATGAATGCCTCTGCAGTGGACCAGCTGGGGCTGGCTGGATGACGATGGGCTGGGATAACTGGGGCTTCTCTCTCTGCGGGTACTCATCCTCCAGCAGGATGGCCAAGGTCACAGGGCTTCCAGAGTACAGGAGGGCAATCCTCCACGCCAAATGCTGGTCACGTCTCTGCTGGCATCACATCTGCCACCATCCCGTTGGCCAGGGCAAGTCATTTGGAGGGCGGTACAAAGGATGAAGACATAAGAGGCGTGAACTAATTGGGCCGTTCCTGCAATTCCCCCATGACAGCAGGTTAAGTGTGAAGCTGCTGTGGCCTAAAGATGGGGTGACCGATCCAGCCCGAGGTCCCCATACATGTGCCTGCAGGCACGTCACACAGTGAATGAAGCAGGCCTGGCGGGGGCTTTGGGAGACACTGGTGACCACACCCTGACAAAGGCACTCTCCACGCTCAGCCCCAGCAGATCGTTGTCATGCAGGGACACCAGCCTGGGGTGGCCAGAGAGTCTGTGTTCTCTGTCATAGTCCTATGTCTGAATTTTCATGTAGAATCTCTCAACTTTTAAAGGTTGGAAACAAATTAAATTTTTAAATGCTCCGTGGCTGGCAGGGAAATGGGAGGAAAATTTGAACAGGAACTTCACAAAAGAGAAAACCCAAAAGGCCAATAAGTATATGAAGTGGTGATTGACCTCATTAGTCACCAGAAAGAGACAAACTAAAGGCAGGATGGGGTACGGTTCGCATTGCCATCTCAGACGTTGCTGGTGGGAGGGAGAGCTGGGCAAGACGTTCTCCAGAAGAGGTGAGGGTACGCGTGGCCCTGTGTAGCAATTCTACTCCCGGGCAAATACTGAGAAGTGTGAGCCCGTTTTCACACAGTAGTCCCCTCATCCACGGTTTCACCTTCTACAGTTTCAGTTACTCGTGGTCAACCATAGCCTGAAAATATTAAATGGAAAATTCCAGAAATAAACAATTCATAAGTTTTAAATTGCACTCCCTTCTGAGTAACATGATGAAATTTTGCACCAACCCACTCCACCCCTCCCAGGATGTGAGTCATCCCTTTGTCCAGCATATCCGCGCTGTACCCACCACCCACCCATCAGTCACTTAGCAGCCATCTCGGTTTTCAGATTGACTGTTGGTATCACAGTGCTTGTGTTCAAGGAACCCTCATTTTACTTAATAATGGTCCCAAAGCACAAGAGTAGTGATGCTGGCAGTTCAGATATGCCAAAGAGAAGTTATTGTTGTTAATCTCTTACTACGCCTAATTTATAATTAAATTTCATCACAGGTATGTATGTATAGGAAAAAACATAGTATATGTAGGGTTCAGGACTTCCTGCAGCTTCAGGCATCCACTGGGGGTCCTGGGGCATATCCCTTGGATAAGGGGGACTACTGTACTAAGAAATGTGAGTGACACAATCAAGAACGAGCATCGTGGCATTGTACCAAAGAGCCTAACACTGGAAACAACCCAACACAATGGAGTACTATACAGCAATGAACATGACCAAAATACTGATATATGCCACAACATGGGTGAATCTCACAGACGTGGTGCTGAGCAAATATGCAAGACACAAAAGGATGCGTACTGTATGCTTGCCTTTATAGAAAGTTCAAAAAGGAGTAAAATTAAACCAAATATTTAAATATGTGTATGTAAATGATAAAGCAATTTTTAAAAGAGATGAAAACCTTATGAAAAAGCCTAATGGTAGTTATCTCTGGGGGCAGAGAAGGGGTAGTAATTGGCTGGGGCCACTCCAGGGGCTCTGGGTTCCTGGCAATATTCTCTTTCTTGATCTGGGTGGTGTTTACATGAGTCAGGAATTCGAGTAGGGCTCAGCTGGACAATTCTTTTGCTCCAAATGGCATTGCCCAGGGTCACTTGGTGGTGTTCAGCGGGTGACTGGGCTAGTTGGGAGGGTCCAAGCTGCCCTAGCTCACACTCTTGGGAAGGCTGGGCCCCTCTGGGCTGCTGTCGCTGTCCACGCAGTCTCTCCAGCAGAGTGGCTGGAGTGCTTACACAATGGCTCCGGGCTCCAAGAGTGAGTGCTCCTGGGGACAGCAAGTGGAAGCCGCTGCCTCTGAAGGCCCGGACCCGGAAACTCGCCCGTCGCACGTCTGCCATCTTCTGTTCATCGCAGCAGCCACAGAGCACCCAGCTTTAAGAAGAAGCATCAGGGACCCCACCTCTCCGTGGGAGGACGTCAAAGAGTCTGTGGGCAGCTTTAATCTGCATACTGCTACTGTTATTATTATTATTATTGCTATTCTTATTATTTGCTAGTATTACCCCAGGGTTAGAAATTGGGGGAGGGAGCACGGGCACCAAGCCCTCCCATTGCTCTTGCTGAGGGAGCAGGCCCTGAACATCATCTTCTTCCCTCATCTCTGGAGGTGGCCTGGCTCCAACCCCTGCCATGACTGGTCAGATGGAAGGTGATGAGCAGGTTTTGGCAGACTTGTGTCCCTTTTGTCCCCTACCCGCTTAGTGCCCACCCCTCCAGAGCTGCCCCCGTGCCCCTCGGGTGGGGTTCCTGCCCTGCCCCCTCCCTGCTCCCAGAGCAAACATGAATGATCTGACCACGAGCCACCAAAGCTCCAGAGCCAAGAGGAGGCTGTGTGTGACTCAGCGTCGCCTCCATGCCCTGTCCCCACCCCCCCCCCACCCAGGGCGTACGATTTCATTTCTTATTTCATTTGTCAAGTAGCTTTTTATGGAGTGGCAGATTAATACAGAGGCAACACGTCTGCACTTTGGAGCTGGGCTAGCAAGGTCCACATTTTAGTTCTGCCATCTACTGACTGTGTGGCCTTGAGCAAGTCATTTACTGTCTTGATGCCCCAGTCTCCTCGTCTGTCAAATGGGGGTGATAATAATCCACACTTGGTTGGGCTGTTGTGAAGATGAAGTGAGTTGAGAAAAAACCTTGGCAAAACGGCAAGAACAGTATCTGCTACAGTCTAGACTATGTAAATATTCACCCTCATTTTTATTCTTGCAAAGTAAAAATGCAACTAGTAAAAACTGTGCAGAAGAGCATACACGGAAAAGTCAGCCTCTCCACAATTGTGTGTCTTCTGGCTTCCTCCCCGGAACCAACCTCTGCTAGGAGTTTCCTGGATCCACCACCAGAAACGTTCATCCAGTGAACAAAATGAAAACAAAAAGCCAACGCACCAACTGGGAGAAAATATTTGCAAATCATATATCCGACAAGGGGTTAATTTTCAAGGTATATAAAGGACTCGTACAACTCAACAACAACAAAAAACAAACAGCTCGATCAAAACACGAGCAGAGGATATGAGGAGACATTTTTCCAAAGAAGATGTACAGATGGCCAACAGGCACATGAAAAGATGTTCAGCATCACTAATCATTAGGGAAATGCAAATCAAAACCACAATGAGATATCACCTCACACCCGTCAGAACGGTTATAACTAACAAGACAAAAAAATAACAAATGTTGGAGAGGGTGTGGAGAAAAGGGAACCCTCATACACTGCTGGTGGGAATGCAAACTGATGCAGCCACTATGGAAAACAGTATGGAGATTCCTCACAAAATTAAAAATAAAAATACCATACAATCTAGCTATGCCATTACTGAGTATTTATCCAAAGATCTTGAAATCAACCATTCAAAGAGATTCACCCCTATGTTCATTACAACATTATTCAGATAGGCAAGATCTGGAAGCAACCCAAGTACCCATCAACTGATGTCTGGATAAAGAAGATGTGGTGTATATACACAATGGAATACTACTCAGTCATATAAAAGACAAAATCATCCCGGGGCTGGCGCCGTGGCCGAGTGGTTAAGTTCACGCGCTCAGCTGCAGGCGGCCCAGTGTTTCGTTGGTTTGAATCCTGGGTGCGGACATGGCACTGCTCATCAAACCACGCTGAGGCAGCGTCCCACATTCCACAACTAGAAGGACCCGCAACAAAGAATATATAGCTATGTACTGGGGGGCTTTGGGGAGAAAAAGGAAAAAAGAAAATCTTTAAAAAAATAAAGACAAAATCATCCCATTTGCAGCAACATGGATGGACCTTGAGGGTATTATGTTAAGTGAAATAAGCCAGAGAAAGACAAATACCATATGATTTCACTCCTATGTGGAAGAGAAACAAACACACAGATGAGGAGAACAGATTGGTGGTTACCAGAGGGGAAGGGGAGTGGGGGGAGGGCAAAAAGGGTAAAGGGGCACATATGTGTGGTGATGGATAAAAATTAGACAATTGAGGGTGAGCACGATGCAGTCTATACAGAAACTGGTATGGAATAAGGTACACCTGAAATTACACAATGCTATAGACCAATATGACCTCAATAGAATAATTTTTTTAAAAAGAAATGTTGATCCAAGCATTTGTGTATGTGTGTGTGTGAGTTTAAAAATTATATATATGATATATATACATAAATACGTTGTAGGATACTGAATACTTTTAAACACTTGTCTGTACCTTGCTTTCTTTCCTTAACTCTGCATCAAGAAGATTTCTACTAGCATGTCTGGACTCAAGGAACACAGCTTTAATGGCAAAATTTCAGGACATTCAGGCCCTTAGGGAAGAGACCCGTAGGGGACAAGATCCTTTAGGAAGTACTCCTCAAATCCCACTGTGAAGGTAGTTGCTGACCCTGCTTAGGGCTTTTAAAGGTGTTGTCCCAAATTCACTGTGCAACCTCGGAAAGTCCCTTCTCTCTGGCCTCAGTTTTCCCATCTGTTAAATGGGTGTTAGACAAGGCCTCTCCCAGCCCTTCTGGAGGTTTCAATGGCACAAGAAGGCCCCAGCCTCAGACTGGCAGTCTGGGGCATCAGGGTTCCAGCCTTCTTTTACAGACTAAGGGTGGCTGGCCCCATTTCTCACAGCCTCTGTGACGTGGCTGAGGGACGTGTGTCACGAGGCGTGGAAGTCGGGTAAGCAGGCCAGAGCGGGAATGAGGCGAATGTCCTGGGACCGCCTGAACCGAACCCAGGGCACTCGGAGACGCCAGGCGGGCGGCCTCGGTTTGTGTTGGACGCCTCACAGCCCGCCCGCGGTAACCGAACCGGGTTTTGTTTGTTTGTCTAAACAGCAAGAGAGAGGCTCGGGGCTGCCTGGGGTGGCTCCACAAACAGCCCCGCGGCCAGAGGAGGCGGCCAGGGCCCAGCCAGGCAGCCAGAGGCCCCGGGGACTGAGGGGTGCTCCTGGAGGCCAGGCTAACCGAGCTGCGAGGGCACTGGCACCATGGGCAGGTGGGCTGGTCAAGTCGAGCTCCCCTTGCAGGAGTCAGAGGACAGGACGGGAGAGGCTGGGAGGCTGGGTGGCTGGGAGCAGGCCCAGAGTGGGCCTCCTTTCCTCTGCCCTGGCTCTGCCTGGCAGCCTCCGACCTCATCCCATGGGATGCAGGCCCGGAGCCCGCCCCTGTGAGCAGCCTCTGCCTGGCCTGTCAGCAGCAACTCAGCGTCAAATGGTCCATTGATCTCCCCCTTCTGCTGTGGAGGGTCAGTGGCCACTCAATTCGGGCCCCCCCCCGGTCATCACAGGGATGCAGGGAGCCACTTTCTCTGAGGCCAGGAGAGCTGGGCACTCTCCATGGGCCTCCTCGACCCTCAGGTCCCCAAGGCCTCGCTTCTTCTCCATCTCAAAGCAGCCAGGCTCCTGGTGGGGGTGTCAGCAGCAACTCAGCATCAAACGGTCCATTGATCTCCCCCTTCTGCTGTGGAGGGGCAGTGGCCACTCAATTTGGGTCCCCCTGGTCAGCACAGCTGGCCCAGGTGTCAAGTGACGTCATCAGGTGTATTAGTCAGCCAACGCAGCTGTCAGCAATACCACAGACCAGGGGCTTAAATAACAGACATTTATTCTCTCACGGTCCTGGAGCCTGGATATCCAAGATCAAGGTGTCGGTAGCCCTCAGAGCGGTCGCTGGGGTGGAATGACAAGGGCAGGTGCACACCACGCTTCGTGGAAGCCACAGGACGAGGTCAGTCCTCTCCCCTCCACTCTGCACTGGGGGTCAGCTGTGGGACGCAGGGGTGGCCGATCATGTGCTCTCACAGGGACATTCTTCATGGAACCAGGGATGCGAGGATGAAGACATGGGTGGACCTTCCTCCCCCTGGCTGTGGCCTGCCTCGTGACCAGGACATTCCTACTGGGACCCCAGGGCTGTGGTGGCTGCTCCCTAGCCTTCCAGAGCAGTCCTGCCACGTCCCAAACGGGTGACTCCTTGATCTCCTGCCAGTGAACCTCCTAACGCTACTCTCCTTCTGTTGCTTGCAGCCTAGGGCCCTACGGCCGTCAGGGCTCCCGGGGCCTTCCAGCTCTAAGGTTGGCCGAGAGAAGAGCCGTGACAGAGTCCACTCCCCAACACTCCCATCCGCCCTCTCCTCATCCCCCCGCAGCACCGCCAGACCATATTTCCCAGCCTCCCTGGCAGGGAGGCGAGACCGTGGGGCCAAGTTCTAGCCCATGGAATGCTGACGTTATGTGATGGGTACCACTCCCAGGCCTGGCCCACAAAACCCCAATGGGCTTCTCCACGGAGCAGACCCCGAGGTCCCAGCGGCAGGGCCGAGAGATGGAATGAGCCCACAATGAACGCTCGCAGTGCCACAGGCTCAGCTCATCCCCACTCGCTGCCACTGTGTGAGACGTCACTCGAGTGAGAAATGGCCTTCCACTGCCTTGAGCCATAGTGATTTTGAGGTCGACTTGTCATAGCGGCTGGTGCCATGGGCCCTGCACACACAGTAACTCTCCCAGCGGAGGGTCCCCTGCCTTCATGATGGCAAAGGCGATGCCCCTGAAAGCCAGGAAGTGACCAGCTGCTGCTTCCCTTGTCAGCCCGAGGGGCTCCCCCAGGCCGGGGTCTGGCCCGTCTCCTGTAAGGCAGAAAAGGCTGGGTTAGGAGGGAGCCGCGCTCCGGGTGGGCTACGCCGGGGCCGCGCCTGCACTGCTCCTTCAAGTATAACTTCCAATCACATGAAGAGAGAATTTTCCTCAGGGACTCAGGGACTTGGAAGTGACTTTCGGATGTTCTGGAGCCTTCCCTTCAGAGCGCACTGGGCTGGGCCCCTTTTCCCAGAGCACTCTGGGAAGATCCTTCCCGAGTCGGGGAGCAGATGTTGATTTGCATATATGCATGTTTCTGGCCTCTGATGAGATTAGGAGGTGCATTTTTAATCAAAGCCTCCAGCGAGGCTGGGCCCTGGGAGGCCGACTCGAGAGGGGGACAGGAAATGTCACAGCAAAGAAGGGGTGGGCCTGGGAGAAAGGGGCTCTCAGAGCTGAGCCTTGTTGCTGACACGGGAGCGGGGCTGGCAGGGCCCTGTGGCCGCTGCGCTGGGGATGGCGGTGGGCCTGGCAGTGTGGGCTCCCGCCCCGGCCCCGGCGCTGGCTGTCCCCGCTTCTCCCTGAGGCTCAGTCGCCCCTATAACCTGGAGGGTCGGGGTGATGCCATTCGACCCTCTAACTTTTCCAGGTTATTATGAGATAAGAAAAATTATCGCGGGCATGAAATGCTTTGCAATGATTCTGCCCCAATTGTGCCCGTGGGGGCATCATCTCCTGCCAGGGCTATGAGCAGGCGAGCTCACCCTCCCCAAGACACAGGCCTCTGGTTCTGCAGAGGGGGCTGCAGATCCCAGGCCAAGGGCTCGAAGGTTCTGTCCTAGAGGGAGGTGCCCTTTGCTCACCAAGAGGCCCAGCTCAGAGGCAGAGGGAGGATGGAAACTGCCACAGCCTTCCGGTGGACAGGCCCTCCTTGCTTCTTTTGGAAGAGGATGTTCAGAAATGATTCCAGGGTGAAATCGGTGCTCCCGGAGGCATCTAATTCCCCAAGTGGAAGGCCCTCCAGTCTTTCCAGGGGACGGTCTGTGCCTATGTGCATTCCTTGAACCATCTACTGCTCTGCGCCCTCAGAGCTTTGCACTGGCTGTTCCCTCTGCCTGAAGGCTCTTCCCACGCACTCTATTCCCCACTTTCATCCACGTCTCTGCTGAAATGTCACCTCCTCCAACAGCCTTCCCCGATCACCCTGGTCTCTACCCTTCTTCTCCGTCACTCCCTGTCCTCTACCCCAGGGCTTCTCCATCTCGCCACGATGGTACCTCGCGCCGGATGATTCTCTGCTGTGGGGACTGTCCCGTGTACAGTAGGATGTATAGTGGCATCACTGGCCTCTCTTAGGTGCCAGGAGCACTCACCCTTCAGCTGATGATGATCAAGACTGTCTCCAGACATTGTCAAAAGTGTCCGGGGCCAAAGGCCTCCCAGCTGAGAACCACCGGCCTGCCCTGTTTAATTCTCCTGTGTGAGACTCGGCACGACCTGAAATGTATTTCACACGCTTTCCTGACATTTGTTTATCATCAACTTCCCCCCTGGGATGGGAGCTCTGCTCCGGCAGGACCTCACCTGGCCTTGCCCATCAGGGTGCCCCCAGGCCCCGAGGAGCACCTGACGCGTCCAGGAGCCCATGAAAGCTTGTTGAATAAATAAGCAAGCGAGGAAAAAAGAAGAAGCTTCCGCGAGTGTGTGTAGAGCGAGTCCTTTAATGTCTGTGTGCACACATGTGTAACAAGATGCGGAGAAATGGGTTTCTGTGGCAGCTGGGGCCAAAAGCCTTTCAGGAGAGGCTGGTCTCCCCCTGAACAGCACCATTCTCCTCAAGTCCACATGGAGCGGCCTCTCAAGGCCAGCTCGCTCTTGGGCTTCTGAATGTCAGGGCTGAAAGTGCTCTGCATGAGACAAAGGTACAGCCCTCTGCTGGTTCCCAGCACTTTCAGGATAAAAGCTAATGTGTGTGCAGTAGAATGTAGAGACCCTACCGGACTGCATCCTCCACCTTTCTGACCCTCAACTCCTTATCCCCCATTGTAAACTCAGCCCCTGCCACACTGGCCTCCTTGATTTCCTTGAACACTCCAAGCATATCCTGACTCAGGGCCTTTGCACCTGCTGCTGCCTCTCCCTGGAACACTCTTATCCTTCTTACCTGGGCTATTTTCATGACTTGCACCCGCCCCAATTCCTTTAAGTGTCTATTCAAAGATTGCTTTTTCATTTATGGACTGTTTGCATGGTCTGTCTCCCCCCTGGGAGGGTCAGCTCCTCCAGGGCAGTGGCTCTTGATGCTTCGTTCTCTGCTGCCCCCCCAGCACCTAGATTTTGTTTGGCACGTTCTTTGAGGAGGCATGTACGTGTGCACAGGTGCATGCGTGTGACTCATTTAACACTGTAACGCCAGGGCGGAAAACAACGGCTGGCACACTGTGAGTGTTTAGGCTGTGGTGTTCCCAGAGGCAGACCCTGAGACGAAGGGTCGGGTGAAAGTGATGTATTAGGAAGCACTTCCAAGAATGAGCCACGGGGAGCGGGGAAGCGGGACAGCGAAGGGAAGCAGGCCAAGAGATGGCACATATCAAACAAAGTCCTATGGAGGGTGCCCTGGACTGGAGGTAGCAGGGGTCACACCTCTGAGCTGTCCCGCTCAGGAGCAGCGGAGGGGGTTGCTTCTATACCCCACACACGTCAAGCTGCTCCAGAAGGATGTACACGCCTGAGCACTTCCGGCTCTCTGTGCAAGCAGGCAGAGCACGTCCCTGTGTCTTGAGAGCAGCTGCCGACAAGACTCAGGTGCTGGCTGTTGGAGAGAAGGCACCCCAGGACTGGAATCCAGTCGGCAGCAGGATGGCACAGTGTCCTGGAAGCTGTGGGTGGGACTCTGACAGTCTGCCACAAGGGGCACGCTCCCTGTTTGTTGGATAAATGCTCCAGCCCAGTCCAACTGCAACTGGAACGTTCTTGTACCTAAAGTGACCCCACTCCCTGCTCCCACACTGCCATCCCTTCCACCTCGTGATCCATACAAAAATGAGGGTCCTGAGGGGGCCCGCGGGGACCCTGTCCCTGGAGCAGACCTCACCTCCATCTGCTTCCTCTGCTGCAGCTCAGGTCACTTTCTGACTCACCCTGTCACACCTCTGTGCCTTTGCAGAGGCTGTGCCCCCTGCCTGCAATGCCCTCCTTGCCATTCTCCGCCTCGAAAGCCATTGTCCTTCCTTTCTTCCTTCCTTCTGCTCAAATATCGCTTCTGAAGTGAGTGAAACCTCCCCCGCCCCCAGCTTTTATTGCATGGGGCATGGGGCTGCTCTTGTCGGTCTCTCCTCTCAGGCAGGAACTGGGGCTGTCTCTCCGGTTGCCCAGCGCCTGCTGGGAGCCTGACTTCTAGTCCCCATGTGGCCTATGCTCAGGAATGAACCCATCAAACACCACCCCAAAAGACGAGAGGAAGCGAGACGCAACTTGAACCTGAGCCCTCCTCCGTGGTGACCTCTGCCCCCCACGTGGCCTGGGGTCCAGCACTCATGGCCTGCTCTGGCCTTCGAGGTTGCCACTAGCGACCCTCTTCTCCGGGGACCCTGCTCTCGGGCATCCCTCGTCTGCTCTGCCCACCCCCGCAGGGCCCCTCCTTTCAGCTCCCCCTCCCTTGGTTCCCCTTCCTCCCAGGGGTCCGCCCTGGCCATCCCACAATCCCCAGGGTCTCAATAACTTCTCTCCACTTGATTTCCTGCCCCAGAAACTTCTGGAGCCAGTCCAGACTCCGGTGCCCCAGGAGTTAACTGCCTCAACCTCAGCTCAAACTGTTCATTGTCAAATGGGTTTCTTGGGCCGGCCAGAGCGCCGGGGGCCCAGGCCGCGCTGGGTCGAGTGGAGGCTTATTTTTCTGCTGACTGCCGCCTCCCAGTCGAGTAGCTTTCCCAGGACGGCTCTCCGGCCCCGTTTTCCCTGGCTCGCTCTCCCCCTACAAAAACAACTTTATCTCTAAAGAACGAATAACACCCAGCGCTCATAACTGATGCCAAGAACTGTTTCTGTTTTGATTTTTGAAAATAAAAATTCAACTGTGTTCAATAAAATTCAGAAGCCGCTTCCCTCTGTGGAAATTAAAGGAATCCAAGACGCCTGAGAAGCCACCGACCTTCCTAATTAAAGCTGCAGCAACGGCGGGAATCCGCTTCCTACAACCCGCGCGCTCGCGCTGAGCCGAGAACAAAGCCAGCCCCCATCAATATTTCATTCTTTCTTTTCTTCCACGATAACAATGTTGTGTGTTCTGAGTGTGCCCCCAAAAAAGACATGCAGAGCTATGTTAATTAGGGTTTAAATAATTGACGCCCCGGATCTCACTGTGTTTCCGGAAGCGTGCAGGGTGGGTTGTTGGCTCAGCTCATAATTGCATCTGTTCACCATCACAGCCTCTGTCTGTCTGTCTGTCCAGTTTGGCAGGTACAGGCCTAGGGAAAGACCAGTCCCAGTTCCCAGAAATTGCTTCTATCCTGAGGTTTTAGGTGTTTTTTTGCTTGAGTTCTAGACTGGAGTCTGATAAGATGTGTTAACTTGGGGCCTACTCAGAGGAAGTGAGCTCCGTGCTTTTTCCTGCCCAGGCCGGGGGCCAGGCCACCCCAGGGCTCTGACTCTGTTAAGGGCACATTCTCTGGATACCTGACCTGCAGAAAAAACATAGCAAATAGTCTTTCAACAGAGGGAAAGAAGGAAGGAAGTAGGGAAGGAAGGAAGGAAAGGAGGGAGGGAGGGTGGGAAAGAGGGAGGATGGGTGGATAGATAGATAGATGGATGGATGGATGGATGGATAAATGGATAAATGGATGGATGGATGGATGCATAGATGGATGGATGGATGGATGGATGGATGGATGGATGGATGCATAGATGGATGGATGGATGCATGGATGGATGGATGGATGGATGCATAGATGGATGGATGCATGCATGGATGGATGGATGGATGGATGCATAGATGGATGGATGGATGCATGGATGGATGGATGACTTTGTCCCGTGGCCCACAGTGATTTATCTCCTCCTAGGTAGGAAATTAAAATCAATGTAGCTAGTCTATCCATAGGTCCGTGTGTGCAGATCATACCTCAGTTCCTCCCTCTATAAAAACAGCAACGAGAGGAGTGTGGTGTGGTGGTTAAGAGCACATACTCTGGGCCAGACGATCACGGTTTGAATCCCAGCTCTGCCACTTACCAGCTGCATAACCTTGGGCAAGGTGCTCGGCCTTCTGTGCCTCAGTTTCCTCATCTGTAAAACAAAGATAAGAATAGTACCTTCCTCAGAGGGTTGTTGTCAGCCGTAGGGTGTGGTGAGTGTTAGACCTGGTGAAGTAGAAGCCACTATCCCTACTCTTGTTGTTTATTACAAAGGACCGAATTTCAGGAAGTGCAGCAAAGAGGGTAGGGGAGACACTGGGGAGACATCCAGGGACAAGACATAAAGGCACAAAGACAGCTGAGGCAGAGAGAGGACCGAGGCCGCCGGTCGCTGTCCTGAGGATGTACTTAGCAAGCCTCTGTTGGCTGCAGGGAGGATCAGCGAGGGCCCGCTGTGTGGACGGCCTTCTTTGTGGGACCCTTCACCACTCCCCCTTCTCTTGGTAACTTCATTCTCACTTTCTTTTGAAGAAACATCCCACCTGTTCCAACTCCATGTGGTCCTGGCTGGATTGACACTTGTCTCAAGCCAGGTCACATGACGCCAAATGGGAACTAGAGGGGAAAATGCTCTCCATGTCCACTGGGGTTCTGGAACTCTCCGGGAGGCAGCTTGGCGGTGATCTTGTCACTTGTGGGGAGAGCCTGCCAGAGGGTGAGGCCAGCAAGGAGCAAGGCAGGGCTGAGAGATGGCGTTCCTGTTCTTAAACATGTTCCACTCCCAGAGCTCAGGCCTCTCTCCCTGACAGTCAAAGAGCCCTGGAGGATGTACCCACCTTCTTTCCTCCGGCCAGCCCAGGGCCCTGGGCCCAGCCGAGCCTCCCTGGGTCCACTCCACACACTCAGCTGGACCCAGAGTGAACCACCTCCAGGAACCTAGGTGAGGGGCCTTTCTTGACCCCTTACAAGTTCCACTATAAACATCCATTTTTGGGGGCCAGCACAGCAGATAGAGAATAAATGTGGTGCTTATGCCAGAGATTGACATCTCGAGGTCCTACCTCAGGGCCTTTGCCCATGCTGAGCCCCCAGCCAGAATGTCATCTCTCAGCAGCCTCTTGAAACCCTCCCCATTGCTTAAGGTCCAGCTGAGATGCCACTTCCTCCAGGAGCCCTTCTCTGATGCTCTTTGTGGAGCTCCCGCTTCTCCTGGTCTGCCTTTTCCTGAGGCACTCAGCTCGTTGTCTTGGGGCTGGCTGTCTCTGTCTGTGGTCTGCTTCCTCTCCAGCCTGGGAGGCTGGGAAGGGCAGGGACTTTCCTCTGCTCCCGGGGTCCCCTGATGTCCCACGGTTATCACCCACTCTGTGAGACACCGTTCTATCTTCTTTGGCAGCTTTTGGTCGCCCTGGCCTGGGGGACACATCAGGTGGGGTTATTCTCGCACTTCTGCACGTCGTTCCGGGCCTTCCAATCAGACCTGACTTTGACACCGTCATGGGGCTGGAAGGGTCGCCGCGGGACACAGAGCCCACCTCCCTGCCCACCGGCTTCCCGGCAGGCTCTAGGGGTGGTCTGAGGAGAAATCTCACCCTCACTGCCTCGGCGGCTCAGCAGCTGGGCTCCCCACCAACTCTGCCCTTGAACTTGCTGGGCCACTCAGGGCTTCCTGGAGCCTCGTTTCCCTCCTGATGGGGTGGAGTGTCCCCCTCTCCCCGCTGCCCGGGACAGGGCTGGGGGTCCTCAGCTTCCGGCTGTCCTGCTCTACGTGCCCGTCTGCTTCTCTGGGGCTCACAAGCCGGCAAGCGCCACCCGCCCGCCACATGCTCTCTGTGCGGAAGGGAGCCCGAGGCCGGGGTCGGCGCTGCCCACAGGGCCACCTAGCTGGCAGGGTGGGTGCCAGGAAGGCTGAGTGAGGCAGGACCACTCTGACCAGGGGATCCTCTTCCAGGGACAGAGCAGCTGGGACCTATGGGCCGACATCTGGAAGGGCCTCAGGCGACTCTCTGGACGTTCCACCGTGGGCCTTTCTGCACAACTGGACCCCAGATAGCCACGAGCTGGCACCACGGAGCGCTCGCCGTGATGCCAGGCCACCCAAGCGCTGGACAGTCGTTCTCTCACTCAACATCCACGAGACCTCGTGAGGTGCGACTCTCCTGGTCCTCGCTGAACTGAGCAGGAAACTGAGGCTCAGAGAGGGGGGACGACCTGCCCGAGGTCCCGCTGCCGCCAGGGGCTGAGCTGGGAGGGAAGGCAGCTGTCTGACCCACACGTCCTCACTCTGGGGCTGCGTTTGATCTTCGCTCTCCCCTCTCGCCTGCGTCTTAGCCTTTTCGAACTTCACAGATAGCCCTGAGAGTCGTCAGGGGAGATGAGCATCTGCATGCTATAGACGAGGAGACTGAGGCCCAGAGGGGGGCTGTGACTCATCTGAAGATGCACAGCAAGTCAGGCATGGCCCTGGGCTTGAACACAGGAATCCTGGGACAAGCCCGTTGTCCTCCACCAGCAGCTGCAGGAGTCCTGGCGCTGTGGCTTCGGCGCTCTCAGCCACTGCCCTCCCCAAAGTCTCTGCTCCTCACTCGAACGAGTACGTCCCACCAGTGGTCCAGACCCTGACGGCATTCGGCAGTGCCGACCCCTTGGGCCTCACTCAAGCGGCCCTTCCCTGACCCCCGCCTGGCGTCTCCTGCTTCTCAGGAGGACTTTCTCAGCATCCTCCCCAGTACCTGTGTCTCAGCCCAGACCTGAGTTCTCACCCTTCCTCGGGGCCTGGGCCTTCCTCCTGCACTGCTCGCCCTCCCCTCCTTCCCTCATCGAACCCTCTCTCCCCGGACGCCATCCTGGATCCACCCGCCACTTACAGCCCTACAATGTAGCCGAGGACCCCTCACCTGAGCCTCAGCCTTGTCTGTCCCACCGTCCACCTGGTGGCACCAGCCGGTGTCCCACAACAGCTTCAAACTCGGCCCCTCACCAGCTGAACACGGTGAGGCAGTTCAGAGCACACACCCCAGAGCCACACTGGCTGTGTTCAAACCCTGGCCCTCACACTGACTTCTGTGCAGCCTTGGGCCAGGCACTTAACCACTCTGTGCCTTGGTTTCTCCATCTGTGAAATGAGAATAAGACAGTACTTATCTCACTGGGTTGTGGGGAGGATCAAAGGAGTTCACGTGGGGAAAGCGCCTTACAGCGGTGCTGGCCCATAGCAATTGTGATATGGATTTTCTGTGGTTAATATTGTCTGCTCCTCCCCCAACCCTGCCCCTGCCTTAGCCTTCCCAGCTCAGCATATGGCACCACCATCCACACTGGGAACTGAACCTGCCCAGGATGCATCCCTTCCTTAGGGCCGCTCACACCAGCATCCAGGGCCACGCATGTCCCCTGCCCATCACTTGAAGAACCTGCACGTCTCCCCTTCCCTCTGCCCCCTCCTCCCCTCGCCCCGGCCCCGTGGCAGCCTCCTGACGGGTCTCACAGCCTCTGTATTGTCCCCTTCAGTCTGCCCTTCTCAGAGGCCAGCGTTTTTCTGCAGGTTCAGTCCCCCAGGAAAATGTCCCCACACCTGAGCATGACCTCCAGAGCCCCTCAGGCTCAGACTTTCCAACGGCTCCTCCCCAGCTCCTCCTGTTCCACCCGCACCACCAACTGCTTAGCCCCAGGCCTGTGGAAATGCTGTTCCACCACCTGGAACATGCTTCCTCCTCCCCCTCCTTCCTCTCCACACTCTGGGGCGCCCCTGCCTCCTCCCTGCCCCCTGCCCTTTGCCAGGCTCCCCTAGCCTGTCCACAGCCTCGCGGCTCCCCCTGCGGCTGTCCCAGGCGCACTCGGCTGGAGGAGTCCGTCTGCCCCGCAGACTCTGAGAACCACAGGAGCCACGCGTATGAATTTTCTGTCTCTGCTTTAAAAATTACTGCAAGTGTAGCTGCTTAAAACACTTCTCACCTCATGCTTTCCCTGCCTCAGGAGCTGGGCACGGCCTGGCCGGCGCTCCGCTCAGGCTGCAGTGGAGGTATGGGCAGGCTTCAGGCCGCTGTCGCTGTCAGCAGGACTCAGTCTCCTGGAGCTGTAGGCCTGAGGTCCTTGCTCTCTTGCTGGCTGCCAGCGGGTCAGGGGCGGGAGATGGGGAGAGCACTCGGCTTCAGGAGGCCTCCCACGGCTCCCGCCACGCGGCCCTTCTGCAGACCCTCCTACACCGGGCAGCTTCCTTCTTCAAAGCCAGAGGAGAAACTCTCTCTCCAAGAAGGGCCTAGTCTCTCTTTGCAAGAGCTTTCACCTGATTAAGTCAGGCCCACCCAGGAAGTCTCTCTTTTGGTTAACTAAAAATCAACTCAGAATCAACCAATTTGATACCTTAATTACACTGACAAAATCCTTTCATTTTTGTCACATACATAACCTCATCACAGAATGAAATGCCATCATATTCCCCCAGGCCTGCCCATGCTCACAGGGAGGAGCCCAGAGTTGGGGGGAGTCTTGGGGGCCATCCTAGAATTTGACCTCCCACAAGGTGCGGACCTGTCTGCCCGATCAACGCCATGTTCCCAGCCCCAGGCACACGGCAGGTGCCCCCAACCTGCTATCGAACATGTGAAGGACTGAGTGAGGGAATGAATGTGTCAAATGGCCACGTGCCTCTTACCTTCCTACTAGGCAGGAAAGGATGGATAGAGTTACAGATTAGTCTGGAAGGTGACCCTGATTCCTCTAACCAACTCCTTTGAAGACAACTTCAGTTGCCCCTTTTGCTGGCAGAGACCAAGCTGGACACGTGGGTCACGTGACGTGACGAGCTGGTAAATGCCACTTGAGTGTAGCCCCATGAGCAGCAGCTGGGATGCCCCAGGGCCCCCCAGGCCACCCTAAAGTGGGAAGCACCCCCCTTTGCAGGCAGATGTCTTGGCTGTTCTCTGTGCCCCACATTGGCACACATTGTGTCCGGCTGGAGCCAGCGGGGGTCTCAGGGGACCCTGTGACTTTGGGCAGGAATCAGGCAAGACGTCGTGTGCAGCGAGCTGTGAAGAGTCACTTGCTGAGGGACCCACAGCATCCTTTATTTATTTGCACTGAAATATTTATCGGGCTGCAAGGCATCTATAATAGATATGTCAGCCACGCGGCAGGCCCACCGGGAGGAACCTGGGTGGCCGCCTCCGAGGCATCGCGGTGTTCACTCGGTGAAGAACTCACCTGGAAAACATTTCCCGCAGACCTATTTCAGCCCAGGCACTGTGCCATGGAGTCAGATTTCGTCCCTGCCCTTTGGGGAGGGGGCAGAGGAGAAACTGGTATTTATCGAATGCCTACTATGTGTTAGGCCTTTTATACATGTTATACTTAATTCTTACAACAACTCCATGATGTAGATAGTATAATCATATCTCCTGAGGAAGAAATTGGGGCTCAGAGAGGTTAAGTAACTTGCAAAAGGTCACACAGTCTCTTTTAATCTAAAGTCCAACGTCTTTCCACCATGCCATGCTTCCTGAGACCTGAATTGAGAAATCTTTATAAATCTCAACAACAGGAGTAAGTTGGGTGTGTAAGGATAGGCAGCGGACGTGGGGTGCAGGACAAGGAGGAGACGAGGGGCCTAACCCCAGCGGAGAGGCTAGTGACGGGAGGATCACTGTTGTCCTCGTATGTTGAGCCCTCGCTCTGTGCCAGCCCCTGCTTGGAGCACTCGAGCTCATGCACCCTCCCCACCACCCTCTGGGGGAGCTGCTAACCTTCGCTTTCTGGGGGAGGAAATGGGGGTCAAGGAGGGTGGGTGCCCACACTCACCAAGTACAGAGTGGCTGAGCTGGGAGCGGAACCCAGGCTCCTGCTCCACGTGCATCTCGGAAATGGTTCACAGCAACAGCAACGCTCACTGGGTCCTGATTCTGCTCAGGCGACTCCACGGGGTGTTACGTGCGTCGGTCGTCGCGTCCTCATGAGCACCCTCATGGGCTGCGCACTGCAGCACCCCATTTCACAGAGGGGATGCGGAACCACAGGGAGGGAAAGTCCATCGCACGGCCAGGCAGGGCAGAGCTGGGGCTCAAGCCACTCTGTTCACTCCTGGGCCTTACTGCCTCTCTGCTACCCACCAGGGGGCTCGGCATCCATCTCTAGACGGAGCAAGCACCCCTGGACAGGGGAGAGGGCGTTCCCACAGGCCAGGGCCAAGGATGCCTCCAGCTCCACCCACCAGCCTCCTGGGTTCCTGCCGTCTTCGCTCCGCCTGCAGTCTGGGACCCCGTCATTTCTGCTTTGCTCTCGACTTTCCTTGGTTAGCCCCTAACGCAGGACTCTGCGGGACCCCAGGGAGATCCTTCCAGGCTCCTGCTCCCCAGCCGGTACCACCCTCTGGACTTGTGCAGCGTCCCTGTCCAGTCAGTGACAGAGATCGGATGTAGAATGTGTCACTCAGGGGACCACAGACTCAGCCACAAAGGGCCGAGAGGAGAAACACCACAGGCTTCAGGGAGGAAGGAGTGTGCGTCTGTGTGTGACTTTATCTGGTAATTAAAGTATCAAAGTAATAAACATGTGAGCTTTTAAAAGGTTTAATGAAGAACAGCTCGCCCCTCCTCACCTGTAATTCCCATTCCCCAACAGCATCCACTTCCAACTCTTTCTTCTGCTATTTACGCCACTTCTAGGTACTATTCAGCTGTCTTTCAGTTTAACGGCTTTACTGGGGTATAATTGACACGCAATACACCGTACATATTTCAAGTACGTAAGTGGACAAATTTCGACATGTGCACGTATCCAGAAGGCCATCACCACAGTCAAGATAATAAGCACACCCGTCTCCCCCCGATTTCCTCCTGCCCCTTCACAATCCCCCTGTCTCCCTCACTCCCTTTTCCCGTCCATCCCCAAGCAACCAGTGATCTTTCTGTCACTGTCACTGCCAATTTGTTTACAGTTTCCAAAATTTTATACAAATACCATCATACCGTATGTACTCATTTCTGTTTGACTTCTTTCATTTAACACAATTATTTTGAGCTTTGTCCATGTCGTTGCATTAAGTTTTATTGCTAAGTTGTATACTATTGTACAGATATACGACCATTTGTTTATCCATGAACTTGACGGACATTTAGACCGTTTCCAATTTTCAGCCATTGCACATAAAGCCACTGTGAGCGTTCACGTACGAGGCTCTGTATGGACTCAGGCCTCTCTTCTCCTGGATAAACACTAGAAGTGGAATATTTCGATCATATGGTACATGCATGTATAACTTTGTAAAGAAACTACCGAGTGTTTGCCAATGGTGGTCCTGTCTGACTTCCCCAGCAGCAGTATGTGGGAGTTCAAGCCATGCCACACTCTCGCCAACCCTGGTGAGCTCGGTCTTTCCCTTTCAGCCATTCTAATAGGTGTGTAGTGGCGTCTCGTTGTGCTTTTAATTTGCATTTGCCCATTTACTAATCATATTTAGCATGTTCCACGTGTTCATTTGCCATTTGTATATCTTCTCTGCTGAAGTATCTGTTTGTATCTTTTTTTAAATCACGCTGTTCACTTTCTTCTTCTTAAGTTTTGAGAATGCTTTATATACTCTGGATACAATTCCTTAATCAGATATATGATTCGCAAATATTTTCTCACAGTCTGTGGCTTGTCTTTTCATTCTATAAACAGTGCCTTTCAAGGAACAGAAGTCCTTAATTTTGATGCTGCTTAACTGATCCATTTTTATCTTTTATGGAACATATTTTTGATGCCTTTTCTAAGAAATCTATGACCTAACCTAAGGTCACAAAGATTTTCTGCTTTTTTTTTCTCGAATTCTATAGATATAGGTTTTATATGTCAGGTCTACAATCCATTTTGAGGTTTATGATTAGTTTTTATACATGGGGAGAAGTGTGGATCAAAGCTCATTTGTTACCACATGGATAGTCAACTATTCGCCATCATTTGTTGAAAAGACTGTTCATTCTTCATTCAACTCCCTTTGTACCTTTGTGGAAAATCGGTCATTCATATGCATGTGAGTCTATTCACTCTCTGTTTCATGGATCTACTTGTCTGTCTTAACACCGATACCACACTGTATTGATTACTGTATTAATTACTTGATGTCAGGTAGCGTTAGTCCTCCAACTTTGATCCACATTTTCCAAAGTGTTCTGGCTATTTCAGGTCCTTTGTGTTTCTCTATGAATTTTGGAATCAGCTTGTCAATTTCCACAAAGAAACTTGCTTTCTGGTGGGGATCGCACTGAATTGATAGATCAGTTAGAGGAGTATTGATATCTTAACAATCTTGAATCTTCTGATCCATGAATGCGACACATCTGCACATTTATTCAGGTCTCATTTAACACTTTTCATCAGTATTTTGTAGTTTTCAGAGCACAGATTTTGCACATCTTCTGTCAGATTTATCCTTAAGTATTTCTAGTTCATGGTAAATTTTATTCCAATTTTTAATTATTCAGGGACAGTATGTAGAATCCAATCAATTTTAGTATATTGGTCTTGAAGCATTGTTACATTCACTTATCAATTTGGGTAACTTTTTTTACAAATGCCATTGGATTTTCTATATACATAATTATGCCATCTTTAAATAAATACAATTTTATTTCATCGTTTTTAACATGGATGTTTTTTGCTTGTTTTTCTTAGCTGTCACTAGACCCTCTAGAACAATATTTAATGGTAATGGGGAGAGTGGACACACTTCCCTTGTTCTTGATCTGAGAGGGAAAGCAATCAGTGTTTCACCGTTAAACGCAAAGTTAGCTGTGGGTTTTTGTATATGCCCTTATCAAGTTGAGGAAATTTCCTCCTATTCATAGTTTGTTGCTGTTTTTCAAAAATCAGAAATCAATATTGGATTTTACTAACTGTTTTGCATGCATCTATTGAAATCTTTATACAGTTTTTCTTTTTTAGTTTGTTAATCTAGTGAATCACACGGGTTGATTCTCAAGTGTTAAACCAACCTTGCATTCCTGGGATAAAATCCTACTTGGTTTTGTAGGGCGTTTGGTCCTGTCCAAAATATCCAGAAGACGTTTGGTCCATGCCAAAAGGTCCTTGATATCTGGTCATATTTGGTCCTGTCCAAAATGTCCATGGAGACATTGGGTCCAGGCCCAAAGTTCCTTGATATTTGGTCCTGTTCAAAACAATTTGGCATGGACCAAATATGCTCATGGATATTTTGGACAGGACCAAATTTCAAGAACCTTTTGGCATGGACCAACTGTCTTATACATCAAATGTCTTATGGACCAAATGTCTTATGGACATTTTGCACAAGACCAATTGTCAACTAATCCTACTTGATCATGATGTAGTATCCTTTTTATACATTGTTGGATTCAAATTGCTAAAATTTTGTTAAGAATTTTTGCCTCTATGTTCTTCAGGGATATTGGTCTGTAGTTTTCAATAACAATGTCCTTGTCTGGTTTTGGTATCAGGATGTTGCTGGCCTATGAAAGTTGGGAAATATTTCCTCCTCTTCAATTTTCTGGAATGGTTTTTATAGAATTGGTATTATTTCTTCATTAAATATTTAGTAGAATTCATCACTGAAGCCTTCTTGGTCTGGAGTTTTCTTTATGAGGAGGATTTTTTTTTCCTAAAATTAAATTTCTTTAATAAATATGGCTACTTGGAATATCCATGTGGCTTTGAGTGAGCTTTTGAAGTCTGTTTTTCAAGGAATTTGTCAATTTCATGAGAGCTATTGAATTTATTGGCATAATAATTGTCATAATAGTCTCTTGCTATCTTTTAAATATCTGTAGAATCTGTAGTGATTTCATCTCTCTCGATGGTGGCACTGATAATTGATGTCTTCTCTCTTTTTGTCCAGATCAACATGGCTAAAGGGACATCAGTTTTATTGATCTCAAAATAGTAGTGTTTGGTGTGATGTCAATGATTTTTTCCTATTGTTTTTCTGTTTTTTATTTTATTGATTCCCACTTTGATCTTATTTTTCATTTTTTCTGCTTATTTGGGATTTAATTTATTCCTTCAATTTTTTTTTTAGTTTCTTAAGATGAATGTGGGTGTCATTGGTTTGAACCCTTGCTCTTTTGTAATATACGTGTTTAGTGCTATAAACTTCCCTTTATGCTCTTCTAGATGCAGCTTACACATTTTTATATTTTGTCTTTTCATTTACATTCATTTCAAAAAAATCTAATATTCTTTTGGCTACTTCTTTGATCCATGGTTTGTTTAGAAGTATGTCTTTTCGTTTCCAAATATTTGCAAGGTTTCTGGATATTTTCCTGTAATTGAGTGCTAATGTAATTCCATGTGGTCCGAGAACATACTTTGAATCTTTTTAAATTTACTGAGACCTGTTTTGCGGCCCAGAATGTGGTCTACCTTGCTGAACGTGTCGTGTGCACATGTGAAGAATGCATATCCCGCTGTTATTGGGAGGCGTGTTCTGTAAGTGCCAATCAGGTCAAGTTGATTGATACTGCTATACAAATCTTCTCTGGCCTTACTGATTTTCTGCCTACTTCTTCTATCAATTATTGGCAGAAGGGCGTTGAAATTTCCAACCATAATTGTGGATTTATCTATTTCTGCTTGCAGTTCTATCAGGTTTCGCTTCGTATTTTGAAGCTGTGTTATTAAGCACATAAATGTTTAGGATTGCTATAACCTCTTGAGGAGGGGACCCTGTTATCATTATGAAAGGAACTTCCTTGTCTCTGGCAGGACCAGAGCGGTGGTTAGTTAATGGCTAATTGTTCTCTGCTATTGAGACAAGACCCGTCTGAGTACTGTGCACAACGCTCCACGAATCATGAGGGGTTTCTACCCTGGCTGGTGGGCACAAGTACCACAGCAGGCCCTGCGTGGGCTCCAAACAGTGTTCTCTTTAATCCTTCTGGGTGGTTCCTCCCCACCTCGTGGTGCTTGCTCACACACATGTGCTGATCAGCACACCTCCTGCCAAATACTTGAGGGGTCCTTCCACAGATCTCAGGGAGCGCCCTCCTCTCCCCTACTCTTCCCTATGGCCTTCGGCTGCCTATTCTCCCTGGATTCTTCACTCCACCTCCCCAACTCAGGGAATCCCCCGGCTCCACGGGGTCTCCTCTCCCCGTGCGTGGCCTGGAACTCTCTCCAGGCATGAAGCTGGGGAAACTGTGGGCTTCCCTCACCTGCTTCCCTTCTCTCAGGGATCCGTGTCCTTCCTTACCTCGTCTGCGATGTCTTAAAAACCAGTGCTCCATATATCTTGTCCGGTTTCATCGCTGTTTCAGGCAGGGCATAAATCTCATTCCTCTTAGTCCATCTGGGCTGAGAATGGAAGCCCTTAGCTATTTCTTAATTTGCTCTTCTGTAGGTTTCTCTGCTGACCTGTAGCTATGAAAGCTGAGGGCTTAGATTTCTTACAGAAGACACTTCCCGCATCCTTCCCAAATAGACTAGGCTAAAATAGCATTAAATATTCATATTTTGAGGACTTTGAAGCCATTACTGCCCCCTGAGTCGTTCGGTGTACTGGGACCGATGCCCTTCTGTTTGTGTCTTCTGGTTGCCAGTAGACTTAATATCGGCCTTTTTAAAAATTTGCTTTCGTGTCTAATGGTTTATTCTTTTAATGTTAGAGTTTCACACTCAAATAACATGAAAGTAAGCAACGTCTGGAGGAAGGAGGTGACTGAGTTCTGGGCTACGTGAGCTGAGGTCACTTTTGTGTCCCTAGCGTGACAGAGGGTGGGGCAGGGATCTGGCTTTCACACACGGCCCCCGGCCCTCTGCACACACCAACATGTGGCTGGCATATTCTGGGAAGGAAGGAAAACATGGGAACTGGGGTAAACGGAGAAAGTAGGAAGCACGAGCACAGAACTAGACACAGGATTCTAGGCCCATCTGTTGCTGCTGCCCCGTGTGACCTCAGGCAAGTCTCTTCTCTTCCGAGGCTCCTAGTTACTCATCTGCGACATGAGTAGTAGCATAAGGTCAGAGGATTGCAAAAGCCTCTTCTAGATTTCCAAGGTCATGCAGGGATGTCAGGTGGCCATGGCGATGCTGGGGGCCTGAAAAGTCCCCCAGACTCTTGCCTCAATTCAGCCAAGATTCAGGCGATTCTTTGTGTATAAAAGGGAGCAGACATGGTCATTTGGGGACATCAGTAGATATAACGATGGGGCCACAGCGAACAGGTTTCAGACCAAGAGGGTGGTAGGATGAAGAAAGAGAAAGCCTCTGTAGGTAATGAGTTCCCCATCACTGGAGTGTGTGAGCAGAGCCTGGACCAGCCTTGGGGACAGTCCTGCATTCGTCCATTACAATCCTCACCCTGTGCCATCATTGGTTGTTTCCTTCACTGGCTCCCTGCCTGCACTGCCAGACACCCCAAGCGTCGAGCGGCCCAGCGCCCAGTGGTCTTCCACCAGGACAACTGTTCCCCCAGGTGACATTCGGCAATCACTGGATACATTTTTGTTTGTCACAACTCAGGGGGGTGTATGCTACTGGCATCTAGTGGACAGAGGCCAAGGATGCTGCTAAACATCCTACAGAGTACAGGACAGCTTCAGACGACAAAGAGTCATCCAGCGCAAATGGTCCCCGTGCCGAGGCTGAGAGGCCCTCGGCACAGGCTGTCCCGATGGGAGGCGGCCAGCCCGTGTAGGGGATGAACCACAACGCTGCGCAGGGGCTCTGCTGCCCGTGTGTCCCCCACGGCCTCCCAGCGCCCCGCAGGCGAGAGCTGCCCGACATGGCTTACGGGAGGGTCCCTGGCCCAAAGGGCAGCCGTGGACTCCTGGTGTGACCGGACCCTCCCCTCCTGGGGTTTGTGACTCGTCCTGGCCAGATAGGAGAGGGGCTGGGACCCCAACCCTTCCTCGATCCTTGGCATTCAGTGTCCCACTGTCAGCCGAATGTGCCAGGCCTTGGGGTCTCTGAATTTCAGAGGCAGTCGGCAGAGCAGCCTGTGCCGCGGGCAGAGGGTGGTTCCCGGGGAGCGTCTCAGAGCTTTGGCCTGAGAGAATCTGCAGACGGTGACCAGCGGGACCCGACAGTGCCAGAGGCAGAAACTCACTCACCTATCTATTGGACAAGCATTCACTGAGTGCCTACCGTGTTCGCGGCGAGGTGCTCGGAATACAGCACTAAGTCAGACAGACGAACACCCCTGCTCCCAGACGGGAGCCCCCCTGCCCGTGGAGGACATGGACAGCAACAAAAATTATGATCAAAAAAAGAAAGAAAAAGAACGGCAAGGCACACACATCCAAATTTTCCAAGTTTGTTAAATTGAATAAAATGTATTGTTATACTTTACACTATAGGCAACTTTAATATGTTGAAGAAATTCTCCAATTCCACTCCTTTCTAAAGATCCATTTGATCTCCCTATTCCTCTCTTACATTTTCCAGAAATAATTTTGGTATTGGCTTCATTCAAATCCACTCAAATTTTAGCCATTTAACTGATTTCATATACTATGTTAAATGCTGGAGATAATTAAATGACACAGTCTCTGCTTAAAAAAAATTATGATAAGTAGATTACAGAAGATGATGCGCATTACGACATAGAAAAACATTGAAACGAAGTCCAGGGGTCAGGAGTGAGCGGGCTGAGGCGGGGAGGCTGCGGGATCCAGCAGGCAGAGAGGCGAGACCTGCTGAGAAGGTGACGTCTGATCAGAGGCCTCAAGGAGCAGAGAGAGTAGCACAGTGGATGTCAGGGAGAAGCGTCCAGGCAGAGGGAACAGCTGATGCAAAGGCACCGACGGAAAGTGTCCCCGGTGTGCTTAGGGAACAGCAAGGAGTCTCTGAGGCTGGAACAGAGTGAGCGAGGCTGCAGTGGGGACACAAGAGACAAGGCCAGAAGGCAACACGAGCGCGTCACGCTGGGCCCTGTGGACGCCCCTGGCTTTAACTCCGAGATGGGGAGCCATGGAAGGGTGTTGAGCAGAGGAGTGGCACCGTCAGACTTGGGGCTGCCTTACTTTCCTGTTGCTGTTCTAACTTACCGCAGACTTAGTGGTCTAAACCCACGCAAACGTATTCCTCTACAGTTCTGGGGCCAGAAGTCCAAAGGCAGTTTCACTGGGCTAACGTCAAGGTGTCTCAGGGCTGGTTCCTTCTAGAAGCTCTAGGAGACAGTCATTGTCTTGCCTTTCCTGGCTTCTGGAGGCCACCTGCATTCTTTGATCCATCACTCCTCTGGCATCCCCTGGCCTTTTCTCCTCTTGCTTCCATAGACACATTGCCTTCTTCCTCATCTGTAATCATATTCCGTCTGCCTCCTTCTTATAAAGACACTGTGATTACATCAGCCGCACTAGCATTCTTGATGTTTCTTAAACACACCCAATAGGACTTACCCCAGGGCCTTTGCACTACCTGTCCCCCCTGCCATGGCTGCTCTGCCCGTATGCTGACGTGGCGAGCCCCCTCACTTTCTTCATTTCTTTGCCCAAATGTCATCTTCTCAGAGAAACTAGCCCTGATCACCCTGTCCCAAACCACACCGTTCACTCTCTCCTCTTCTCTGGCTTTGTTTTCCTGATGCCCTATTCACATTATATATTTTTCTGTTAACAGACAAGGTCTCGGGAGGAAAGAGAAGCACACTCGGCTGGGCCTTTCAAGAGAAGTTAAAGAGGGGGCTGTTTGTAGTGTGTGGGCAGGTCTGGGGATGTGGAGACAGCAGGACAGGTGACAGTGGGAAGCTGCCAGCACTGCTAGGCCTGAGGGTGGCCGGGAAAGGAGTGGCAGTGCCAGGGTCCAGGGGGAGCAGGAACCCTGGCGGAGGGCCTTCTGGTGGGAGCCAGAGCTGCAGTGCCAAAGTGGGGTGGGGAGGAACATCCCCTCCTCTCTTTTCTCCCGCCCTCCACTCTCCAGCCAGTGCCTCCCACCAGCCAAACCCCCCAAAGGCGGAGGACAGGCAAGCCCAAGGGATGCAGTGCGTGAGATACAGCCTCCCGGGACAGAGCAAGGCGGAGACTGAGCGGGTAGAAACCTAGTGCCTGGGCTTCTGGGTATCGGGAAATAGGGCCTACGGAGACAATTAGGTCCTGACGGTGGAGCCCCCATCGATGGGATGATGCCCTTACAAAACGGGCTCCAGAGAGCTGGCTTGCCTGGCCACAGCATAGGTCAGCAAACCTGGAAGAGGGCCCTCGCCAGAACCCGACCATGTGGGCATCCTGATCTCGTATTTCCAGCCTCCAGAACGGTGAGAAATAAATTTCTGTTGTTTATAAGCCACCTGGTCTATCTGTGGTATTTTCTTTCTTTCCTTTTCTTTTTTTAAGGTATGCTTTGCTTTTGTGTGTGTGTGAGGAAGATTGGCCCTGAGCTAACATCTGTTGCTCATCTTCCTCTTTTTTTTCCTCCTCAAAGCCCCAGTAGAGTTGTCTGTCCTAGTTGTAAGTGACTCTAGTTCTTGTATGTGAGACGCTGCCACAGCATGGTTGATGGGCGGCGCTAGGTCTGTGCCCAGGATCTGAACCAGTGAACCCCGGGTCGCTGAAGCAGGGTGTGAACTTAACGACTACGCCCCAGGCAGGCCCCCTGTGGTATTTTCTTATAGCAGGCTGAGTGGACAAACACAGTAGCTAATAACCAACAGATTTGTTTCATTTTTAAAAATTATTTGCTTTCCCATCCAACGTGTAAGATTCCTGAGGATGAAGATTTTGTCTCTTTGGGTCCTTACTATGTTCCCCAGTGCCTAGAAGAGGGCCTGGGTGCTGGCAGGTGCCCCCTAAGTTATTGTTAATGAATAAACGGAACGGAACAAAACAGCGGATCTGACAGAAGAACACTTTGTGGGCAAGAGTGTGGCATGCGTCCGTATGAAGAGCTGTCATACTGGCATAGCGGTTTTTTACAAGTGGTTTCACAACTGCACAGAGGGCCCTGGAAATCCACCCTGCCCACAGCCACCGTCGCCACGGCTCGTTGCCCATCCCGCCCAGGCCAACTCAGGAGAGATTTCCAGAGCCACATGAGGCAGAGAGCAGACGAGGGAGGGAAGGAAAGTTCAGGCCCCTTCTCCTCCTCATGGTGAAGGGGGCCGGGGAGCCCAGCAAGTGGATGGGATTGCCGGAGACCCCCAGGGGATCAAATCTCCAGGACTCCTGACAACTCTGGGTGCCGCGCCCGGGGTCCATGGTCCCCCAAGCCATGGAATGGGACATGATTGTTCAGACCTGCTCTGGCCCTCTGTAGATTCAGCCAGATGGCTCATCTCGGGTTGTCCCCTCAGGGAACCACAAGCATTTTTAGACCCATGGCCCTCGATTCAGAGGGCTGGCTAGCGTGGGGCGTTGTCAGGTCTGGTGGCAGTCCAGAGGAAGAGGATTACGTCCTGGGTGGCTCCCCTGGGCTATGAGAAGCCGATGCTGAGGACCCGGGATGCTGGGGTCATTCCCAGCCCACACGGAAGTTTGGCCCTGACATTACCTAGCCCTGGTGTGAGCGGCTTAGGAGAAGGCAAGCAAGTTGTGAGCCCAGTGGGTCGAGGGTTCAAATCCCAGAGCCCCCTCTTGCTCGCTCCGATACTAATCCTGGTTCATAAATTAGGTCTCACACTTTCTCGACGCGGGTGTCCTTAGGATGCAATAAATCTGAAAGGCCCAGCAGGTGCCTGGCACACAGTCGGCTTCCCAGCCTTCCTTCTTCCGCTGGTTCCTCTCCTCCGGAGACCCCGTCTTCACCGCGGCGGGGAAAGGCCCAGACAAGCCAGCCCCTCGTCTCCGCGGATCGGCCCCCGCGCGTTTGAAAACTTCCAAGGCCGGCGAACTTCCTCTCCAGGCCGGCGGCAGCGCCCGCGCTTCCCCCACGGGCCCGCCGCCGTCTTAAGAAAACCCTGCTCCCCGCCCGGCGAGCCAGCCGAGCGCCGTCGCCGGGAAAGGAGGGAGCCGAGGGCGCCGCACTAATGGGGGACGCCTCGGCGGAGGCGAAGACACAATGGATGAAAGCAGAGCGCGCATCCAAACACGGGTTCTTGTTCTCGAGAAGAAGGGCCAAGCCTGACTTGAGAGCAGCAGCTTTGAGAGCAGCAGCGCTGGGACCTCACGGCCGAGGCTCCACGGGAAAATCAATCAGCGGGGCCGCTGTTTGGAGAGGCAGCAAGAAAGGCCACTAACGAGGCCAGATTGTAACAGTTCTGCGAGCAGCCACAATGCTCACCTTACACGGCGCGGCCGCGCGGTGGTAAATAATAAATCACAGCGGCCGGCGGGCGGCGGCGGCCGGGACGCGGCGCGTTTGACTGCAAAGCAGCCCGGGGCCATGAATTATTCACCGCCGCGCCGAGACGAGACGCGGCAGGCGGGGCGGGGGCGCGCCCGCGAACAGGTGCCCGCGCGCAGCGCTGCCTTTTGATGACGCGCCCGGGCCGGGGCTTGGGGTCGGGGAGGGGGCTGGGGGCCGGGGCCGGGGCCGGGGCAGGGGGGGGGGGGGGGGGGGGGGCGGGGGCGGGGCCGGGGCTGGGGCTGCGCGTGGCCGGCCGCAGTTCGGGGCGGCGACGCCGGGGGCGCGCGCAAAGCTGGGATTAATCAGGGGCGGCAGCAGATGCCCCGCAAGAGCGATTTGCCAGACTCCCGGCCTGGGAGCAATTACAGGCGGGCCGAGGGCTGCAGGCAAGAGCCTGAGAGGGCTGGCCAATGTGTGTGTGTGTGTTTGCCTGCGTGCACGCATGCTCTGAGTGGTTAAGTGTGCATACGTACACGATGCATTTCTGTGCGCATGTGCTTCTGTACTGTGTGTGTGCGCGCGGTTACCCATGCATCTGTGTTCCATTTGTGTGTACACATAGTGCACTGTGTGCGTGTGTACCGTGGTCCGTGTGCACGTGCACACATGTGATGTGATGTGTGATTATGTGTCTATGCAGTGTATGGGTGTGCAAACATGCATGTGCGTGGTTATTCCTGCACATACATGTGTGTGCATATGTGGTGCATTTGCCCATACATACATGGTGTCTGTGGGGGTATGTGTGAGCTTACTCATTCATGTAAGCCTGTATATGCAGTGCATATATGTTTACACATGGTGTGTGTGCATAAACAAATATGTGTGCTTCTCTGCATATACAGCATATACAGGCACACATGTGGGCATATGTAGGGTATGCGTCCATGTGCACTTATACCTGCATGTGCAGTGTGTTTGTGCATGCACATGTGGCACGTATGCAGTGTGTGTGGCCGGCATATGATTGTACAAATGTGGTGCATATGTGCACATGTGAGTGTGTGTGGTTGTGCATGCATGTGTGCGTGCACCATGCATTGTGCATATACATGGTGCTCATGTGTATGCATCCATGCCTTGTGAAGTTTTAAAGGCTTGTGCTATGCATACAGAGCGTGTGTGTGCTTGTGGACAGACAGTTGTGCACGCATGCAGAGGTGTGCGGCAGCACGTGTGTGAAGGTGCTCCCATGCACCAGGAGTGCTCATGTGAGATCGTCATGCATGGCTGCTTGCTCGTGCCAATGCACATGCCCATGGCTGTGCATGTGATTATGTGTGCTCATGTGTGTCTACAGTGTGCAGGGGGGACATGGAGCTGAGCGTGGATGTGCTCACGCATGTCTCACTGTGGCTAGGCCTTTAGGGCCAGCCGTGTTCTCCCCTCAGTGCTCCTCTGAAGGCAGGTCCTGAATGTTATTGCAGCCATAGAACGGAGCCCAACGGGAGCCTGTCTCCAAAGCACCGACGACCGACCGGAGCGCCTTTCACAGAAGATTCCCGAGGGCTCGAGAGGGGCTTTGCGCCTGCCCATCTTGGGAGGACTTTGAAAGCCCAGTCGACACCTCTGTCTTTCCAAAGTGCCCTGGGGCTGCCTCATCTTTTCCTTCCCCCTTGCTCCCCTCAACCGGTGGTTCCACCCATTCTGTCTGCAAATAAAGGCTTTCCCTCAAGGGCCTCTGTCTTGAAAAAGCGAGAATGGGAGGGGGCCGCCCGTGGCCGAGTGGTTAGTTCGTGGGCTCGGCTGCTGCTGCCCAGGGTTTCGCGGGTTCAGATCCTGGGTGCGGACATGGCACCGCTCATCAGGCCATGCTGAGGCGGCATCCCAGATGCCACAACTGGAGGGACCCACAACTAAAAAAATACACAACGATGTACTGGGGGGATTTGGGAGAAAAAGAAAGGGAAAAAATATGAGAATGGGGAGGAGAGAAAATGTAAATAAAATGGAACTCAGCTTTTTTGTTGTCTGTTCCCATCTGGTGATGGATGTGTGTGTGCTGGGGCGTGACGGTGGGATAGTCACCTCCGCCTCTCCCTCACAGGTGAGGCAGCCAAGGAGGAAAGCGAACAGGAGCGTCCTGATGCCTGGGACAGGGGAGGAAAGTTTTGAGGATCATTTTCATTTTCTCAAGCCCTGTTATTTTGGGACAAAGTTGGGCAGAGTTCAGAAGTTGTTCCTCACTTATTCAGCAAACCTGTACTGAGCACCCGCTCTGAGCCCAACACTGTGCGAGGCCTGGGAGATGCAAAAACCAGTCAGACACAGAACCTCAGACCCGAGGGGCCGGCAGAACAGTGTAGGTGAGAGCACGCACCAGCCACTAGCACACACGGTAGGAAGAGTGGGTGCCCTCAGAAAGGACAGTGTGAGAAAGCCCAGAGCAGGGAGAGGTGCCTCGCGGCTGGAGGAAACCCAAAGGTCTTCCTGGAGGAAGTGGCACTGAGATTGGGCTCCGAAGTGTGGGGAGGATGCCAAGATGGACATGTGGGGAGAGGAGGAAGCAGGGAAGTTAAAGGCCGAGGGGTGTGTCTCAGTGGGGTCCAGTTAGGAGACAGAAGCCACGCCAGGTCCTTGAGCAGAGAGAATTTAATATAAAGAATTGTTAACCAGATGTTGGAGAACTGAAAAGGTAAAGAGAGGACTCCACGTTTTCAAGGAGTTTGCAACCGCAGGAAGTGACTACCAGCCCTAGAGCGAGGAAAACAGAGGAGGAGCTGGAATTATTAAAATTTCAAATCCTAGAGGTGGAGCCCTTGGGGCCTGGCATCCAGACCTCTAAGGAGGGGCCCCCGTGGGCAGGTCTGGCGTCTGGGCTTGGAGGAGGGCCCCCAGGTCGAGGACCCAGGCTGCTGGCAGGGGGCACTGTCAGCTGGTGCTGGGGTCTCTGGGGGCCCAATGAGGCCGCTCCTACAGGAATTGGAAAAGCCACAAACTGGGCTGGGCCGCTGCCTCGGGTGGAGCAGCATTGCTGGGTGGCGCTTGCACGAGGCTCCCGCAGACCGGAGTTGACAGCAGGGAGCGAGTCCTCCGTCCCAGGCAGGCAGTCTCCCTCCGGTGCCTGTCGCAGAGCCGCGTGGAGCCGGCTGCATGGCTGGCAGAGCTCAGCCCCTGCGTCCCAAGGCCGAGGCCGGGAGGGCAGGTTGGAAGCTGAGGGACGATAACTGAGTTACCTGTCACATCGGCCCCTTGGGCCCCTTGGCGTTGCAGGCACTCCTGAGGCCAATTTGAAATTCCGTGCAGTAATAAAACACAGTGTTTCTGACTCACTCTGCGTCTTATTTGTACAAATAAAAACATGTTCATCCTCTCCCCAAAATGTCAAAGCTGACACTGTGTCCGTCTCTAGGGGATGGTGACAGGGTGGGAGGAGGGGCCATTGCAGGAACAAAGAGAAATCTGGACTGACTTTCCTGAGCAGAATCCCGCCAAAGGGCCTTATGGGGGGCTGCAGATGGCTCGGAGAGGGCTCTGTCCACCCGCTGGAACGGGAGGCCGAAGCCCCCACCGCTGCCCCGTGGAGCCAGCTCCGCAGACCCTGGAGCCCACGGGTGTTCTGGGTCCTGCAAGGTTTGTCAAGCCATTTCCCCACTCTGACCCTTGGCTTCGTGTCCTATCAAAGGGATGGTCCACTTGCAGCGAGGGCCCAGAGTAGGCTGTTGGCCTGTAGAAGCGGCCCATGGGGAGCGAGATGAAGGGTCCCGAGGCCAGACGTTCTGTCTCTTCTGCCGTCTTCCATGGTTCGTGCTCTGACTCCAATGTCTCCAATTTAGAATGGGCTTGGGAAGTGAGTCCACGGGTCCCACAGTGTGGTACAGACCAGGCCTGGTGAGGCTGGGACCCTGAGCCAGGAGCCAGCCCAGACCCAGCCAGGCCTTGCAGGAGGAAGGCAATGACTCTGAGCTCCTCCCTGCTGGGTTGAGGAGGGGCTCTTGCTTTCGTCCTCAGAACTGGAGCACAGATGCAGAACAGGCCCAGAGAGAGCAGAAGTGGTCTCCCGTTGTCACCTCCTCCCTCCATCTCTGCCTATGCCCAGCCTCATTCTAACGAAGCCCCTCATGGTGCAGGGTCAGATCTGTCTGTGCTCACCTCCACCCCCGCCCCCAGGATGACTGCTTTCTTGTAGACACTCCAGAGGCCTGCCATGTTTACTTCAAGGAAGACAAGGCTGAGGGGAGAGTGTCAGGCGTCTGTAAGGTTGCCATGTGCAGTTGTGCAGGCTGTGCACTGCCAAAAGGCTCTCGGCCTTTCAGTAGGGGCTGAAATCCTCCCCAAAGGGAGGAGGGCCATTGTCTAGTTCTTACAAAGGCACTATCTGGCCCAGTGCTGGAGCTGGGGATCAGAGTTCCCAGGACGAAGGAAGTCACCAGAGTGATTCTGCATGTGACTGAGCTCCTGGGTGCCAACAGTGCTCACCAACTAGAAGCGGTCTGAGCAGGAATGACTCAGCTGTTGTCTAGTCCAGTGCCTGGTCTGTCTCCCTGCCCATGGCACCAAGGAGGCCGCAGAGCTCAGAAAGGACGAGAGTGAACCTCAGGCCAAGGCCGGAGAGGCAGAGCCCAGGCAGCGGCAGAGCCCAGGCGGCCACTCAGCCCACTCCCTAGGCCACCAGACGACCTTGGGTGCCACAGGGAAGCAAGACCATCCTGTCTCCACAGGACGAGGCAGGCCGGGGCTCAAGCCCAGTCCCCTCTGTGCAACTCGGAGCAAATGGCCTCAGTTTCCACCTCTGCAAAATGGAGATAATGATGGCTCCTCTCAGAGCCGCTGGGAGGGTTCAGCAAGGCTTCCCTCTGCGGGAGCTATTCCTGCGCTGCACAGGCACCCCCTCCGCCAAGCACAGAACTCTGGCGCAGGCACCTTCCGTGGCTCCCTTTCGGAGATGAGAGATCTGAAGCTCAGAGAGGTGAAGTAACTTTCTCAAGGTCACAGCTGGGACCCGCACCGCCGCGCTGCCTCTCCCAGGAGAGGATGCCTGGGACGCTGCCAGCAGAGCGTGAGCGCGCGGTGAGCGCTCAGGAACCGAGCCGCTCCCGTGTTTCCAGGATCACGGGGGTCCCGCGGGGCCTGGGGTTAGGTCAGCTGTTGCTCCGGGTCCTCAGCCAGGGCCCTGCCTGCCATCCTGCCCGACCCCATCCCCGTCCCCAGGAGCCCAGGCCCTGCCTCCCTGACCCGAAGCCCCAGGCCTGGACCCAGCCCTCCTCAGGCGGCGGGAGGGCGACAGCGAAGGTCACTTCATCAGCTCAGCCGCTTGCTGAGCTCCGCGAGGGCCCCATCAGCCTCTCTCTGTCTCCCGTGATACGCTCCTCGCAAGCAGCTTCGGAGGGAGACGCGGGAGAGAGCGGAGGAGCAGAAACGCGTGTCCTCCCTGCTCACAGAGAAGGCACCAAGGGCCCAGGCGGCCTGCCTTCTGGAAGACGGCCTCCCGCTGCGCAACCAGCCCTGGGCAGAAACGACGCGTTTCCAGCCGGGCGCTTCCGACTGTCGGGGAGCCCCGACTCGAGGGCCCTCCAGGTGCGATGGGCTTCAGCAGGGCCCCTGCAGGGGAGGGATGGCCCGGGCTGCGTGCAGAGTGGCCCAGTGGGCAGAGGTACCCTGTGGGTCCTGATCCTCGGAGCTGTTCCCACCGCAATCCGAGGGGCCGTGTGCCCCCTAACCCGGGCCTTCCCAGGCTGGGCCATAGGTCAGACAGGTGTGTTGTCTCCTAGGTCCAGATGTGCTGATAGGGTCCCTCACTTTGATGGATGGCCTTTCATATGTTAACTGTCAGAGGCAGTCCTGTTTAGTGACAGCCTGGCTTTGAATCCAGGGTCTACCACTGACAAGCCGTGTGACTTTCAACAAGTGACTCGACCTCTCTGTCCCTCGGTTTCCTGATTTATAAAACGATGATGAAAATATCTGTTGCATAGGGTTATCATGAGGACGAAATCTCTTATTCCGTGTGGAGTACCTAGAACAGTGCCTGGTGCAGAGTAAATGTTTACTATCTCTGAGTTGTCACTGTCACTTTTTCCACACCATTTATCATAATGTGTGGTGACGGGTTACACTTCCTTCAGCGGGTTGAGAGGTCTGTTGTAGCACCATGTCTGGCCAGTGGTTGCCACTGACCCCGCGAGAGGAGCAGTGAGAGGAGGACCCGGTGAGAGGAGGTCCAGGGTCGGACGTTTTGGAGTTAGGGCCCTTTGGTCCCTGGGAGGATGACCTGTGAGCCCAGAGCTCATGCAGGGAAGGGATCCGAAGCCTTGTCCGAGCCCCAAAAGAAGAGGTGATGTGATCAATTAGTGATGTCTGCCCGGGCAGTTGGGCAGAGAGGAAGGGCCTGTAGTTGACTTCCCCAAGAGGGAGCCAAGGCAAGGAGTGTGTTTGGGAGGTGGCGCCGGGAGCCCCTTGCAGGAGGGAGGCAGCGGGCCAGGGGAGGCAGGAACCCAGGGAAGGGGCAGTGCAGAGAGGGCTACTCCTGGGGCAGAGGAGCCATTCCTCCCGGGATCTGTTGCAGACTGCAGCACACACCTCAGACCCCCAGCGGGCAGGCAGCGGGGGAGATGCCACCGCTTCTCCCGACTCAGTCCAGAAAGCGGCTCTTCTGGCGTCTGCTCCTTGGCACTGGGTCAAGATGTGGTCTGAGCACTCCCATCGCCAGGAAACAGCCCTGGAGCAGAAGGTTCGGGAAGGTGGAAGAGAGGCTGGAAGGTCAGCAGGGACCTGGGGGAGCTGGGATGTGGCTGAGGCACATGGTGCCCAGGCACGGGAGCTTTGCATGTGTCACACACATCCTAAGACCAGAGGAGTGTCACGTGCCCCCTCCTTCCTGATTCCTCCTCCCTGCACTGTCCCCCTCCCTGTCCCCCGTCCTGCCTGCCTCCCTCCTCCCTGCCTTCCTTCTGCCAACATCTCTGTGCATCTCTGCCTTGCCAGGCCTTCTGCTGGGAACTGGGCGTCACAAAATAAATACCGGCTCGCCTCTGCCCTGGGCTGCTCAGTCTGGTGGAAACAGCAGGGACCTCCGCCCCTCGGAGGGCAGGAGGCACCCGGAGCAGCTAACAAATGGTTTCAAGTGGTCCCTTTTCGGGCACTTTCATTTTTAAAAGCAGGGCCCCAGGGGCGGAGCTGGGACTGGCGATCAGAGGCTGGGAGCCCAGGTGGAGAGGAGGCGTGTGAGGCCTCGGACGCCTCGGAAAAAGTAAACTTATTAGGCTAGGAGGATCTCACGGAGCATGCAATTTACAGAAGCTCCAGCGCAGGAGCGCTAATGACAGGCCACCGTATTGATGTTTAATTCAAAACAGCAGCTAATACCAGGGCCCCTCCCGTGAGGGGCGGAGGCGGGAGCCTTTCTTCCTAATCATTTACTTAAACTGAATTTCATATGGGAAATTAATTTGCCTGGAATAAAAGCAAGACATCACTCCAGAAGTACGAAGTCACCTTGAGTGACTCTGTCCTCACACAGACTGCCACCGGCTTGTCTTCCAAGGCCGGAAACCTCCTCTGGCCTTGGGGATAAAGCACGGCTGTGTTTGAGGGTCCTTGGGGGCCTTGGTAGTTTTCTATTGAGGTGTAACAAGTTACACAAATTTAGAGCTTCAAACAACATAAATTGATTATTTCACAGTTTCTGTGAGTCAGAATTCTTGGCATGGGTTAGTTCAGCTCTCATAAGACCACTATCAAGGTGTCGGCCAGGGCTGGGTCTCAGTTGATTCTCAGGGCCCCTTTCCAAGCCAGTTAGGGTTTTTGCCAGAATTCAGTGCCTTGAAGCAATAAGACTCATGATGGCTTTCATCTTCTGCAAGGCCAGCAGGAGAAATATCTCTTGGACCTTCATCCTCACCTGATTGGGCCAGGCCCACCCAGGATAATGTCTCTTTGGTTAACTCAAAGTACACTGATTAGTGATTCATCACAGGACTGAAGTCTCAGGTTTTCCCCCCGCACTCTAGGGGCTGGGGCTGGACAGAGTATGTATAGGAGGGGGTGTGAATCTTGGGGACCATGTTAGAATTCTGTCTCCCATACAGGCAGAGAGGCTGGGTCCAGATGAACCTTCACCAGATCTGAGACCGTGGACAAGCCATTTCATGCTCCTGGGCCTCTGTGTTCTCACCTGTACGGCAGGTTAGCAATCCTCGCCCTGGTCACCTGAAGAGGAGCCGGAGAGCATCTCACATGGTTCTCTGGGTACTAGTTCCAGCAATCAAAAATGATAGTGTGAAATCATTCGCAATGTTACCGACTTATCTGTTGCAAGCATGTTATCTTAACTTAAATTTGATAAATGAGTGAGCATTCATTGATCTTTTCATGCAGGGCCAAGGCCATTTTTTTTGGAGCATGACCCTCCCCACCGGAGTTCCTGATGGTCGTTCTTACATGAAGGAAACCCATAGCATTCCACCTGTAATTTCTCATTTTCTTCAGAGTGGAGGGAGAAGTTAACTGCACAGGCCAAGCTACGGGAGCGCAGAGTCTGTCTAGATATTTACAACGTCACAGCCTTTTCTGGTGATTTTCTTCCCTCCTTATTGCACAGCATATTTTCTTAGAAAACTGCCTTTACGGAGACTTTGCAAAGCAGTCACCTCCTTGGTTTTGTGCTCCCGTTTCGTTGGCTTATCTGATAGTTAATGTTTAATTATGTAATTACAAGAACAAACACAGCAGGCATATAGACAGGCTGGGAATAGCCTCAGCCACCTTGGACGGACTTGCCCAGCTCCCCCGCGAGCCCACACGCGCGGACGCACTGAGAGTGACGTCCCAGCTGGGAGGGACGTCCGGCTCGCAGTGGGCACAGCCAGGCTGTTTGCAGAAGAAACGGACCACGCTGGCTACTCGGGCACGTTAGTCATGGGAAAAGCTCCTCCCGAACTCTGAAAATGCCAAGCGCGAACGTTGACATGAGTCTGAAGGATGCTGGGGCTGGCCCTGTTGTCTTGACTTGACTGCCTTGAGGGCAGGCCACCCGCTCGATGTCACAGGGGTGGCGGAAAGGCCCCCAGGGGAGGAGAGGCAATCCTGGCGGCTCTGTGGGCTTCGTCCAGGCCCCCTCCGACCAGCAATTGTCACTGCCCTCGTGGGGCAGGGAAAGCTGCTTGGGGCTGAGATCCGTAGCTGAGTTCCTGATCCAGCAAAGTGCACTCAGTTACTCTGTCCAGGCCCAAAGGGAGAGGGGGACCCCTTGGCTTCCTGCTCCTGGTCTCAAATTCTGCGCAGCCTCCAGCACCCCCGGCCTTCCCATAGGAATCCTAGGCCCTCTGAAGTGAAGCGGGAAAGACAAGACCCTAACAACCACAGTCATTATTATTATGATTCGCTCTCTGATTTTGAGCCCTTAATATCAACAGCATCCTGGGCTCCGTGCATGGCACACAGCAGCTCCTTTCATCTTTGAATAAACCCTATAAATTAGTTATGATTAACCCCGTTTTACAGAAGAAGAAACTAAGGCACAGAGATGTCCGGTGATTTGCCCAAGTGATTGAAAGGTGAAGCTGGGATTCAAACCGACACCTATTTGACCCCAAAGTCATGGCTCTTAACCCCGCAGAATCGGCTTTTGGACTTTAATGTGCATAGACCCTCCCAGTGAGGGGGAGGAGCTTGGTAAAAAAGCCGCCCCTGGAGCCCTACATCTCTGATCCTGACCCCGTGCATTTGGGCGGGCCCCGGGCCTGTGTATTTCTAACACGGGTCCCAGGTGGTAGGAGAGCCCAGGGTCAGGGGCTTCTGGACCCGGTCCTGAGTCTGCTGGGGACCCTGCCTGGAGAGGACCGGGCCTGCCCCAGTGGAGACCTCTGGGGGCCTGGGGTGTCCCATCGAGGGGCCAACAGGCATAGCAGCGGCTCCCAGGCTGGCTGCATGTTAGAATCACCTGGAAGCTTTAAAAATACCAATGTCTGGACCCCTCCCTCCCCAGAGGTTCTGATTCAGAGTTTCTGATTCATCTCAGCTGCTTCTAAGGTGCAGCCAGGACTGAAAGCCCCTGAGCCAAAGAAAAAGATTCAGCCCAGGACAAAGCCCCTTCGACCACTGAAGCTGCCCAGGTCAGGGAAGCCGTGAGCTCTCCGATTGAAGCATGACAGCCAAAACTAGACGCTGCTGCTTCTTATGGAGGACTAAGGGGTGCTGGCAGGGGGCGGGGGTGGAGGCTGCCCCCGGAGCAGATGGGGTGCTGCAAGCCCCAACTGGAGAGTCTGGACTGCTCTCAGTGAGCAAAACAGATGGTATTGGGGGTATGTCGAAGGAACATGGGAGGCCAGATCCAGGCCAGACCACCTTCCCGTGCAAAGAGAGGGCATCACTCACAGTAGCAAGGTATTGAGCTCTGTCCGGGCCCCTGTATGTCGTGACTGTGTGGTTGCATCGCTGTGGGAGCCTATGATGCTCGTGAGGTAGCCTCCGTTTTACAGACGGGAAGATTAAGTCCCAGCGAAGACTCAGCTCAGTGGCACAGGGTCTCAACCCAGCTGGTCAAATACCTCTGCCTTTCCGCTCAGGCAGGCTGCTTCCCTTCTCTCAGGCAACACACACACATACACACACACACGTGTGTGCGCGCACACACAATTCCTTGCAGGAGAATGCACTGCACAGAGTCATCCCGGCCCCAGGCTCTGCCTTGTTCTCTTTCTGCCCTCCTCTCGGCCTCCGGTCCACCCGCCGTGCTTTCTGGGTGTTAGACAGCCGGGCTGCCCCACCCTCACTCTCCTACAGCGTCTCCGGAGAAGGCCACCCGCCCACCTGAGCCTCACAGTTTCCAGGAGATGCACCGGAGGCCACCAGCTCCAGCCTGGAAGGACGGCTCCACCCACATGGGTTTGCAGGGGATGCTGAGCAGACACTTCCACAGGCGTTAAGGGCCAGAAGGCCCAGCATTTTCTAATTGTTGATGGAGCCATGAAGCCCCCCAGGGAAGAGGAGGGGGTTGGGAGGTGAGCCGCGTGGCCCCAGCATGCCCAGGCGTGGGCCACATTCTTCTCCCCAGCACTTCCACAGACACGGGCTCTGAGGGTCACTAATCCCCATGAGCATCCCACAAGCCTGGGAGAGCAGATGGGCAGATAGACAGACAGAAGGGGAGAGGCCAGAGAGAGGCAAGAAGACACTCGGGGAGCTGGCAGCGGCCGAGGCAGGAACCAAAGGCAGGCTGTGGGCTCGGAGCCGCTGTGGCTGAGAACTCGGGGGAACGCTGGGCAGGCTGGCCGTTCCGGCACACCCAGCTGAGGCCGGCCTGGATGCTCAGTGCCCCGGCCTTACTGGTTATTAAATTCCTTCACTTATTGAATCCCACCCTGGCCCCAGGCTGGGCAGAGATTGGGCAGGGAGAGCTGGTGGCCGCCAGGGTCTGCCACGGAGCCCACTTCTGAGAACATTACTGGGGCTCGCCTTTAGCTGACAACATGGGGGTCCCCAGCCCAACCTCCAAATGGGCTTGTTCGCCAGGGTTCGGACCAGCGGAAAGACAGGCTCCCCTCACCTTGTATTTTCAGTCCCTGGAAACCAAATGCGTCGCCCGATCCTTTGGGCGCCTTTCCAGGCCATCTCCCCGTCTGATCTGTTCCTTGGCCTGATGGATTTACAAGCCCAGCCTTGGCCCCGGCTTTTCTGTGCCTTCTCGTGTGCTGCTCAGCGTGGATGTCTTAATACGCCAGCTGAGCCTTCTTAAATCCACATTGAAACAACTGTTGGGTTTTTATACCGTTGTAAAACTCTTTGTAGGGTATTCATAGAAAATGTTTTATTAATTGCCATATGTTTATTGATTTCTCTTTCATGTCGGTTCTTTTGTTCTTTCTTTGTAGTGGCAAAAGATCTCTCTGCATCATCATTTGCAAGTTATCTAAAATGTCAAAGGTGTTCTTTTGAAGTTTATTACAGATCACATGCCATAAGGCCCGGATGCGGGGTATTTACAGCGAGGGAGGAATTCCCTCACGGACTTTCAAAGCTCACAAAAGAATTGAGATCATATTGGTTTCAAACAAGATACACGCACAAAACCCCAATTTATCATTTTTTACAATTTTTCCCATTTTGAGGGGTGGGGGAGGAGGGTATGGCAAAGAAATTTCAACAAGGAGGAATGAGCAAATGTGTTGACCTGTTTGTGGTGTGGCTCTCCCGCTCCGTCTTGCAGTGTCGTTACGGGCCAGGTTGTGGAGCTGCCCCTCACCGTCACCCTGCAACCTTGCCAACCTTCAGCAGGAGGTCCCCCCAGCCACCCTGAGAAATGGGGATCATCGTGCCCCCTTTGCTGAGCAGATGCCAGCTTTTGCCTCCCCAGGTCAACAGAGGCTGTTCCTTGTGAGGTGCTCGGTGGGGACCCCTGGGAAGAGTACCCTCCCCCACGGAGCGGGGGTCCTGGAGGGACCTGGGCTCTGCCCCCGGGACCCAGGGGCGTAAGGATTGCGGGAGGGCCAGTGAAAAGAAAAAAAAAGTTAATAGTGCAATTCCCCAAGTTTTAAGTGAGCTATTGATGTCTAAGTCAGCAGAGCATTTTCTTTTGAAAACCCAAAAGTCATTTTTTTTAAAGCCTAACCAGGAAAACCTCGCACTTTGATCTAGACAGGGTTCAAATGTGATCCACGCACTTATCAGGGAGGCATGAGGAACTGTTTTCCACTCTCCCTCCCTTCCCAAGGGGCGGGAGGGCTGCAGCGGGCTGGAATCCAGCCCAGGCTTGGACACCGGCTTGCTGGTGCCCCTGGGTGATTCACCGTCTCTGCGGGAGCCTCAATTTTCTCATCAGTTAAATGGGCACAGTGACCCCTAGGTGACCTTGGTCTCCAAGAATTTGGGAGGGTCCACTGAGACCTAGGAAAAGAATGTGCTCCCCGGAGTTCCTGCCTCCTTCATCTCCTTGGCTAACAGCCAGGGTCCCCCAGGTGCGGGTCCTTGCTGTTTGGCTGGGAACTGGGGCTGAGGGCAGGGGTGGGGGGGGCGGATTCAGGTTGAGGACTCAGAGGTTTGTTTCCAACCTCAACCAGCTGTGCTCCCTCCCTGAGCCTGGGCAACGGGCCCTGTAGCTGGAATCTGTCAAGAGGGGCTGAAAGGGGACCGTGCCCAGGGCCCTGAGCTGGCTCTGCAGGAGAGGGAAAATGAGAGACCCCTTGGAGGAAGAGATGGGGCGTCCTGGGGAGGGCAAGGCCGTGGCCCCCAGGGGAGACGTGCATGGGAGCCTCTCGCTGAGGCTTATGCTGCGTAAATGAAGCTTGGTGTTCTTCTCCGGGCTCTCCGGGCAGCTCTTGGCTTTGGGGAAGGAGCGGCTGTTGGAGCCTCTTTCCGTCATTGTTTCAAAGCCAGTCGTGGCCTCTGCCTCCTGAGGGGGCTGGTCACTGTCCTGCTTCCCGGCAACCCCTGGGTCTGCCTCCCATTCTGCCAGCATCACGCCTGATGCTCCTGAGATTTCACATCCTGTCGGGAGCCTCGATTTCCTCCTCTGTGAAGTGGGAACAGGACTGGGACCAGGGTGAGGCAATCGCAGTACACCCAGGGTGTGAGACGCAAGGAGGCGCTCCCATGCAGACTCGGGCAGGTGTAGGGCTGGCACCCGAGAGCCAGCGCCTCCTTAGATTTTGCCTCACTCTGGTCTTGGCCTTGAATGGAAGTGTTAACTTAGCCATGTCCCTGAGTTTGTAAAGGTCTGATGGGCCACTATCTGACTGTGATAGTGTTTGTGTTTGTGTGTGTGTGTGTGTGTGTGTGTTTGGGGTGCAGGGGGGCATCCACACTCTGGAACCAGATTCTGACACTACCACTTTCTAGCTGTGTGACTTGGGCAAGTTACTTAACCTCTCTGATCCTCAGCTTCTTTGTCCCTGAAAAAGAGATATTATTAGTCTCTTCTTTGCGGGTTTGCAGGAGGTTTAAATAAGGTAACAGAGGTAACGTGCCCAGGACAGTGCTTGCTGTACAGTGAGGACATGATTAAGTGCCAGCTGTTGCTAACACCTGCTGCCTCCTTGGTGACGGCTGCTGGTGGCCTCCAGGCCTTCCTCCCCACCCCCTTCTTGCCACAAAAAAGACCTCCTACCACTGCCCCGCTGGGCTTCCCTGAAACTCTGCTCACCCTCTCTGGGCGTTGTGAATAGGGCTGGGCCCACCTTTCCCCTGCCTAGGCCCAGGAAGTGGGGTGCAGCTGACTTTGGGAGGGTTTCTGGGGCCCCCTCCCAAACCTCAGGGCAGGCAGAGGAGCCTGGGAGGGAAACGGGCCCCAGCCCACATGGAGCAACTCCCCCAGCACTCCCCAACCCCTCCCCCGCACACAGCCTCCCCTTGTCCTTCCCCAAAGCGGGGGGCTGCCTGGAGACCCCGGAAAAGAAAACCCAGCTTCGTCTATTCAGCACACGTGCCTCTCATCTGGGCCAGGCCCTACCTGGCCCTGGGGACCCAGAGGTGACTCTGGCCCTGCCCGCACCCTCCAGGAGCTCCCAGTCTGGGCCAGAGCCTCTCCTGGGGACACCCTGGGGTGGGCTGTGAATGTCAGGGTGGGTGCAGAAGCTGCAGCATTGGGGACACATCCCAGGAGTGATGGCCTTGGAGGAGGGCCTTGGAAGGGGAGTGGGACCTTGGCTGGAAAGGACTTTGCCAGGCAGAGGGGACAATGCTCCTGGCAGAAAGACCCTCCCACACACAGGCCTGGGGGCAGGAGGGTGCTGGGAACCAGCAGCAGGAGCACAGGGTCTGCGACAGGGGCCAGGGCTTGGCAGGGTCACAAGGTGAACTGGCAGGGTTGGGGGCGTGGCCTATGGTCTACAGGGCCTCCTGGCCCTCAGCCCCTGGGGCTAACGCCTGGCCGGGTCCAGCTCCACCCCACCACCCTTCACAGTGGAGAAGCCATTTTCAAGGACCCAAGGGCAGGATGCTCCATCATCTGGCTGTTTGTGGACACCACAGGCAGGTCAAGACCCAGAAAAGCCCCGAGGCCCAGTCTCTGGGGGCTCTTTTGGATCACAGGAAGCAGAAGGAGGGGGTCCCCTTCAGTAGGACCCCTGGAGAAGGCCTCAGACGGCCTCTGGGCTGCGGCTGGGGGCAGGACTCGGCTCAAGAGGGGCCCACCTGACATACGTCCAGGTCCCCGACCAACAACGTGGCCTGATGGAGCCGCCTGCTCTGGGGAGCTCTCCAGGGGTCCCCCAAGGGTGGCGCCCAGTCGCCATCACTGGGTTTGAACTGGGGGATGTCTGGTGGGGTGGCCTGGGCCCTGGCCTTCACCGCTGCCCCAGTCCCTCCCTGTCATCTCCAGGAAGGGAGCCCGCTGGCTACCCAACCCGGCGCCGAGTTCCAGCCTCAGCTCCACGCTGTCAGCTGCACGGCCTCGGGCAGGCAAATTGATTCATTGCTGGAGAAACTTCACGTGTTCACCGCTCTGTCCCCAGAGCTGAACGAAAGCCGAGTGTGGCACACAGGAGGTGCTCCCTCAATACCTGGGGACAGACCGGACCTCTTCAAGGCTTAAACGCCTTAGTTACACCGTATGTGTAAAATGGACAAAATAATGGTGCCAACCTCAAAGGTTGCTTGGGAGTATTAAATAGAATCATCCAGTAAGAATGCAAAGGCCCGTTCGTGGAGCACGGCAGCAGGCAGCCACTGGGACGATGGCGTTATTACCACTGTGATCACCACCTCACCCCTGTCCTTTAGAGCCAACGACTCTCCGCCAAGGGACCTCTAAGGCTTTTCTCACTGACACGAGGCGGGTGACAGGGGTGCTGCCCTCAGGTCCAGAGAGGTCAAGACTCTCTCCCAAGGCACACAGCTCGGTAGTGGCAGAGCAGCCTAGCTCCCTGCCCACACTCGCGTGTCCTGGCTCCCATCTAGCAGGGCATATCCCTGTCCTGAGCCAGCGTCGGGTGGAGGAGTCATTGGGTGGACTCCTTGATTGAATGACGGCCTGGCTGGCTAGCGGTCGATGGCATCTGCATTTTCCTTGCTCCCGGGACATGATATAGGAGACATTACGGTGTGACGCAGAGGTCAGCAAGCTTTCTCTGTGCAGGTCCAAACTGAAATATTTGGGGCTTTGTGGGCCACAGACGGTCTCTGCCTCAACCACAATACAAAACCTATAACACAAAGACAGCTGTAAGCAAATGGGTGTGGCTGTTTCCAATAAAACCTTATTTACAGAGCAGGCAGCAGGCTCCATTTGGCCACTGGGCCACGGTTTGCCAACGATTGATGCAGGAGAACAAGTCTAAACCATCAGTTAAAAGTTGGGTCTGGTTTCAACTTTCTGGCTCCCTCTCTTTGGGCCTCAGTTCCCACATTAGGAGGATAAGAGGGTTGAACCTGACCAAGAATCTCAGGCTGAAATTCCTACAAGGCCAGGCAATGGTAGAGATGGTTCCGGTAGGGAGTGGGGCAGGCTGGGGCCCACCTCTCTCGTGCTAGGCAGCCAGGACTCAACTCTCATCGGTGGCAGCTGGATCCCCTGACAACCCGGACAAGCAGAATCGTACCTGAACTGCTGTGATTTAAAAAAGACTTTTTATTGAAGTGTAACGCACATACAGGAAAGGGCACACGTCTCAATTATCCAGCTTGACGAATTTTCTTGAACTGCGCACACCCGTGTAACTAACACCCAAATCGAGAAGAGAAAGTGACCAGGCCACCGAAGGCCTTCCTGTACCTTTCTCCATGACCAGTCCCGAGGGAAGCATTTTCCTGACTTTGTTCCACTTTTTAACTCTGCCTCTAGTTCACTTTGCTTAGCGCTGGGCAGACCAACCGCAGACCAAGGGTGGGTCAGTTCACAAACGGCGGGCCGCGACCCTCCCCACTCAGCGGCTTGTTACTGATGACACTCGCAGGCGCGTGGGACAGAGGCGGCGCAAGGACAGTGGGCAGCGGAGGGGCGGCGCGGTCCCCCGAAGGCGTGCGCAGTGAGCCAGCAGCGACCACGTGGCCCCGGGGGCGTCCTCCGCGCCTTCCGCGGACCGCAGTGGGAGGAGGCCGGCCGGGCAGGCGCACTCGGCCGGCTTATTAAAACGACTTTGATCCCCGGCCGCTTTGATATCCTGGGTCTTATAAAGAATTCACTTTCAGGGGTAAATATAGGCAGTTCAGAGAGATTTTATGACACACTGTACAGGCTCCTCTGCCAGAGACTTATTTAATTACTGGGGGTGGGGGGCAGCGCAAACGTGTTGACGGAGAGGGGCTGGGCCTCGGCGTCGGCTGCTGCCCACCGGCGGTCCCCAGCACGAGGGGCGCAGGCCCGACCGTCTCCCAGCCCCTGCCAGAGCCGGAGGAACCATCTGTGTCGGCCTCACCCCCACCCCTGCCCAGGAAAGGCCAAGGCTTCCTGCAGTTTAGTCCCGGCATTGTAAGAGGAACTTGGTGGGAGAGGGGGTTTTCAGGGCGGTGTGGTCCAGTGGTCAGTGCTTTTGACAGACCTGGCTGTCAATGCAGGCTCTGCCACTGAGTCACCGTGGGCAAGAGAATCCCTCAGAGCCTCCGTTTTCTCATTTAAAAAGTGGCCACAAAAGCAGTGCCCCGTCCTAGGGCGCTAGGTTATAGGCACTGACGGAAGGCCAGGGCAGGCACAGCGCCTGGCACACAGCCAGAAGAAAACCCAGCTCACCATGGCTCAGGCCCAATGTCGTTCCCTCCAGGCTGTGAGAGGAGATGCTGTGCTGCTCAGGACCCCGACTTCCTGCCAGCTCATCTCCCAGCTCTGTGCAGAAGGCTTCCCAGCCTACACTGGCCCTACAGCCCAGGCTGCAGATAGGAGGGACCCATGGGGGACAGTAAGTGCCCCGGCTGGAGCAGTGATGAGAGGTCAGCAAGGGGAGCCCTTGGGCTGCCGAGGACAGTGGACCAGAGTAGGGCCCCTCACTTAGTGTGCGGAATTTCTCCAGCCACAGCTTCTGATGCCACGGCCTGAGCGGGCGGGGCTCTGCATTTCTGCAGCGGTTCTCATGCCCCCGGTGGGCAGGCTACTCTCGGAGTATCAGGGCCTGGGTGTTCCCTGGGGCTCTCCTGGGCCTTTTCCCCAAAGCCCTTTCCTGTCTGGGTCACTCACGGGGCCTAGTCTGAACAATTCCCCATCTGTCAAGTTTTCTGGGATTTGACTCATCCAGGAGAGGACACATGTCAAACATTTAGACTAGCGCCTGAATCATCCTAAGTGCTCCAGAACGACCACGGAAATTATTATTATGCTGGATCGCCTCTCAGGACGGAGTCAGCATCATTTGTATCTATAAAACCTCCTACTTATTGACCATCTCTGCGTATCTGATCCTTTAAAAAAATAATGAGGATAACAAGGTGTCGGTGTAAAATCTCACTAGAAACCACTATCATTAGGGCCATTTTATGGATGAGAAACTGAAGCTCTGAGAGACCCGGGGACACAAGCAAGCTCCCAGAACCCATCAGTGGCTAAGCTGGGATTGGAAATCAGATATGGCCGCCGTCAAGCCCCAGTGCTTTCTGCTACAGCACACCTCTTTGATTTCTCCCATCTGGACACACACACAGGCATGCACATGCGCACACACACACGCCACACGCACACTTTGGGCCTGCCACCGCACTAGGCACTTGGAATTCGTTTGTCCTTAGCTGACTTGCAGAGTTGTTATTTCATTTTTGTGCCATTAGCTGTAAACTCGTGGCAGGCGAGAATCTCGTCTCCCCCGTCGTTGGTTCTCCCGAGCCTGGCACAGGGGCTGGTGTGCGGTGGGTGCCCCACAAAGGCCTGTTAAATGACTAAGATGAGAAGTGGGCACATTCACTGACTGTCCTTTGAGAGGATTGGGGATTTAGTTACTTCTCCTGGTAAGCCAGCTAAACCAGTCCGCCGGCTCTTCCTGCTGTACCCGTGCAGTATCTGTGCAGTAACTGCCATGTGGCCAACAATTAGGACATCAGAGAAAAATGGAGGTTGCATCTAGAAAACACCTCCTGTTCCTATCGTGGCTTGTTACCCAATGCCCTGTTCTCCCAGAACTGCAATCAAAGATGGACTCGAGGAAAGAATTTCAAAGCAGAAAAGACTCCAGGATGGTGGAGGAGGGCCGTGCCTACTTCGCTCCAGGAAACCCTCAGTGCCCTGGCACAGGCCTGGCACACAGTAGGTGCTGGTAGATGCTCAGTGAACGAGTGAGTCAGTGGGGGCTACTTCAGGCAGGAGAGCAGGACAGCCGTCCCCAGGTCCCTTCACCCCAGTCTCACACACACACACACGCTCCTACACACACACAACCTTCACACCACACAAGCCCCTTTGGCCTGGAGGGAGGAACCTGCTTGGAGGCCTAAGGGGCCTTGGCATCCATCAGTCTGGGGACAGGAGTCCTCTGCTCTGTTTTTCTCTCCTTCTTCTTTCCTTGGCTCCTCTCCCTGCCCTGGAGCTGAGGCGGTAACTAATATTGTTTCCTGGCCTAAATAGATAATTGCCCTTCTGGCTGGATGAAAGATGTCTCGCGGAGCGGAGTGAACTATCATTAATAAAGGAGACTGATTTACTCAGGAATACCTCCAGAAGTGAGATTAATAAGCCATCCCCTGGTGTTAGATATAATCTCCAGTTCTCTTCTCACCGCATGACTTATTTTTGCAACAACTGCACAATTCTGTCATTAATCATTACAGGAGACCAACAGTTTATCTAGGCTAATGGGCCTGAGACACAAACACAACAACTTTTTCTTCCCATTTAACAAGGGAGAAATTCAGGGGGAAAAAATTAATCAACGTTGTGTTTCTTTTTAAGGAAATAAGCCAGCACTCTACCCAGGAATCAGGCGTGTACACACTGCGGTGTAAATGGATGTGACATACAATGATGGGTGGGTGCAGATATATGCAAGCGGACTGTGAATATACAGCTGTACGTGAGGCATGACCATGTGCGCATGCGTGTCATGTGATTCTGAGTGTGCACACACATATGTGAGATATGTCTGCGTGTGAATGCATATAGGGTCTAAACAAATATAACGGAGCATCAGAGTTTGTGAAGACATGGTATGGGGACATATGCTAAGCTTTACGTGGAAACGGACATGGAAGTGTGCCTGGTGTACGACTGTGTGTGTAAACACACGTGCCTATGTCTGAGGTTGTGTGTGTAAATATATGGTGGATGACTTTCAGTGTGTGTGTCCCAGCTAATAACTGTACGCTCAATAAATGTTTACTATACTAAATTGAAGACATATCTGTTCAATTTGAAGAAAATAACTAGCAAACTTTTACCCATTTCTGCTCCCCTGGATTGCTAGTTATTTGTCTGTCTATATTTTTTACGGTCTTAGCTTGGGTACCCAGAAGCAGAATCAAGACAGGGATTCCCGTGCGCGTGATTTGGGGTAGGGGAGAGGGCCGGCCCCGGTGCTTGGGCAGAGGGCCATCTCCAAAGAAAGGGGCAGCAGCCGCTAGCAGCCAACCCTCATGGCAGCTGGGGGTGCCCGTGGCTTCCAGGTACCAGGGTCTGGGGGCAGCACATTAGCCTCTAAGCTACCCACCAGGTCAAGACTGGAGCTGGACGGGGAGAGTTCTTGACAACCATGATCCAGAATTTCTTAGACTCAATTTTGTGGGGAGGAAAGTAGTGATGGGCTTCCAGTGCTCCAAGTTCAGAGCTGGGTTTCGGGATGCTGGGCCTGGGGGCCCTCAGAGGCCGGATTCTGGAAGGCAGGGCTGTGATGGTCCAAGAGAAACCTGGGGCATTAACGGAGGCAGAGTGGGGACAGTGAAGAGGACAGCACACTTTGCTACATTCCCAGGCCCTGCCACCTCCACCCTGGTCCTTCAGGAGCCTGAAGGGCCGCAATGCCCAGTGGGGCCCCAAGCATGTGGGCGCAGAGCCCACCGCCAGCCCTTCAGTCCACTCCCCTGACATGCAGGCCGTCCGGCTGCCATCAATGGCAGCATTCAGCCACATGGGTTCCTGTCCCATGGCCACAGAAATGCCTGGTCCCCGTGGGAAGGTGAGAGGCCGGCTGGGTGCGTATTTATAAACCACCCCCCGCCCTGTGGTGGCAGGGAGGCAGCGTCCGCGTGGGCATCCGGCCCTGGGTCTCAGCTCCGACAGAGCCGACGCTTGTCTGGGCCAGCGGAGGGCTGCCAGCCTGGCCCCCGTCTCGGGCAGGAACCAGGCACCGGCCGCAGCTTGGATGGCATCCTTGCCCCCTGCCCGGGCCATGGAGGAGTCGGGTGGTTACAGAGGCATTTCTGATGTTGTCTCATGAAACCCGAGTGCTGAATCCTGAATTATGGCCACGCTCGGGCCGCTCCACTTGATGACACGAAGGAATGTGAAATGGGGCGATGCTGGCCGCCCTGCCAATTGTAGCTCGGAGAATGCGGTATTTTAGATGGAATTAGAGGCAGCTTTCATGTTAACAGACTGAAATGAGCAGGGTTTGGTTTCGCAAAATAAACTCGTCTTGGTCTGAGCTGCCTGATGGTGGCCAGGCTGCAGACACCCCGATTTGACGCACGCAGGCACTGACACCCACGCTCACACGCTCACACCCGCAGAGAGGGAGCTGGGTCCCAGTGGTTAAGAGCTCAGAGCCTGGCGGGTTCAAATCCCAGCTGAATGACCTTGGGCAGGTTACTCAGCCAGACCTGTAAAATGGGTACTCATAGTCCTGAACCCATAGTACTTAAGGACGTGAGGAGTAAGTGAGTTAATATTTGTGTAAATGCTTAGAAAAGCGCCTGGCTTCTCTAAGAGAATGTCCCTTGGGTCTGAACAGGCCGTTACCTCGCCCTCGTCTCTGAGGGGTCTGGGCGAGCCCCCCGAGTCCTTGTCTGTCTCACCTGTCACAGGGCTCCTCCCTTTGCCCTGGGAGTCGGTAAGCATGTGAGAGAAACGGCTTATGTGGCCTCGGTATTTCCTTTCAACATCCTTGTCTCCCCCCAGCTCAAGGCAGAGAAGGCCTCCTGACTCCCCAACCCGGGCCAGCTCAGTCCTACCGAGCTCCTTGTCAGGTGTGGGGACCTCCCAGTATTGGAATGTACTCGAAACCCAAATTCTGCCCAAGTGGCCTGAACAAGTGGAGGGCTGGTGCTGTGTCGGGTTCTTGGCCCAGGACTTTCCATCCTTCCCCTTCATTTCTCCCCACCTGGGTTCCATTTTAAGGAAGAAGAAACCAAGCTTGTGAGGCCAGGGGACCTTGCCAGTGCCACTCGGCAGCCTGATTTCAAAGCCTAGCCCTGTAACCACACATCAGTGCCACCTGCGGGCTCAGCGGTCATTGAGGGTGGCTCCTGCATGTGGCGTTGGCTCCGTCCAGTGATCACCGATGTGCTTTCGTTTCTGGACGACATCAGAAGGAAAGTCATTGGCGCTAGAATGCCCTCCACTTCCTTAAGGTTTCTTTTCAACAAGGAGAGAAGCCTGCCTCGAACTTGGACCTTGAACGGGCACAGTAGCTAGCTGGACTCGAAAACCGCCTTCTCTTTTCATTATGCTCATTTTTATCCTTATCTGCTGTTTATGCCAAATAACATTGGTTTTTCCATTTCTGGTAGCCGTCTAAGGTTTCTTTTTAAAGTAAACGTAAGTTCAAAAGTGAGCTGATTTAATAAAAAATACTGTAAGAAGGGATGGTCAAAGTCGTGTGTGGCTGTGGGGGACAGAGTGAAGGACATCCTCCAACGGCTTAAATGTGGACTAGGCTGCGCTTCGCTTTCCTGCTGCTCTGGACCCTGGGCCTCCGTGGGAGTCTGAGCGCTGGCGCAATAAACGGATTGCGCTGCCGGGAGAGTCAGGGGGGCCCGGACCCACCAATTGCCCTTTCAGGACAAGGGCTCCTTCTCTGTCCTCTGCCCAGTGGAGTCGCTGTCCAAACAGCCAGCGCAGCCTCCACCTGAGCTAGAATTCTAGAAATTCCATAGGTCAGTCTGGCTGGAGGCGAGGACTGTTTTTAGGACCCAAACGGGCAGAGGACCTTCCTGAAGTGAGATTCCAAATGCGGGAAGAAAGAAAAAGGGAGCTACCGAGGGAGGGACCCCTACATGTACACGCGTGCATGCAAACATACAAACACAGACAGGTGCACACAGACACGCATGTGTACACTCACACTCACGCAACTGCTCCCTCCCTCTGAGGACCAGTTCCCTGTGCTCCGGTGCAGTGGAGAGACCAGCTGCCCCTGAGGCCTCCTGCCTTTGGTCCAAGGCACGCTTCCCACCTCCCAAAATGGAAGGCACAAGGACTGCCCATAGCACCTGACAGGAAAGGCGTTTGCTCCGTCTGGGCCTGATGACAAGGCCATCCTGGGCCGGGCCTGGCCAGCGCGGCCTTTCCCTTCTCCTGCCCTACTTTCCTGTGTGGGGCATCTCTGGCCAAGCTGTTTCCCGGACCTGGTGTCCATTAGGCCTCAATTACCTGGCAGGGCCGTGGCCTTTGAAGTGGCTGCAGAGGCCGCCAGGGGCGATTTTTCTCTCACCTGTCACCACTTAATTTCCTGGGCTCCTGGCCTGTGGCCCGGCATTTTTAACTAATGGGGATTAAATAATCCAGCTGTAATACAAATGCCCACTGCCAGCCCCTGGGTCCACACTGGAGTCATTAGGACCTCAGCCCGAGCTGGCAGGCGCTCCCTGTGGAAGGGGTGAGGAGAGGCCGGGCGGCACATTCTGGATTTTTTTATTGCCTCCTCCTTATAGCTATTATCCACAAACACAACCGCTAATGAGAGGGCTGAGGGATTCAGGAGAGGAAAGGTTTCATTTGGGCTGGAGAAGGAAGCCATTGTCTGCCCTGAAATAGCAATGCCATGTCTGAGGCCACCTCGTCCCCCACACCCCACAACCCAGGCAGTGAGTGGTGGAACCATCGGCAGAAGAGGGTAGGAAAGAGACCTGCCACCTGGGGTCCTCGATGCCTGAGAAGAATGGGCTGCTCTCGTCGCACCTGTGGGCTGGCCACATGTACCGCTCGCCACCCAGCACCCGGGTCCGCATAGTACTGGGGGCGACCGTGTCATTTATCAGACAAACCAGACACTTCCGAGAGTGAAGGGGAGCCCTTCTAACAGCTTTTCCAGATGACAGACATGAACCAGGCCTATCCTGGGCTGGGATGAGGGTGGAAGCATGGGGCAAAACTTAAGCGTATGCCAAAATACTCAGAAATCAGGATCAATGAGATTTTAATGCACTATTTTTTAAAAAATCAAAGTTAATGCAAGAAAATTTCATGATGAGAAGAATATCAAAACTTTAAATAAAGGCAGGATCTGACAAGGCTGGGATTGGGGTGAGGAAAATGAGGCCAAGCCGTCCAGGTCCAGGGCAGACTTTGTTGTTAAAATGTTAATATTCTGTTCATCATAGATTTTTTTTAACTTAATTTTTATTTTTAAAATATTACACTGGAATATTATTTCTCTTAATTCCTGAGTCCTCTTAAATTTTACATGCAAGGCTACTGCCTCACCTGCCTTACCCTAGACCCGGCCCTGCCAAACCAGGTTTGGAGAATTAAAGTTGTGTCTGACCCCAGCTCTTGCCTCTGTCTCCCCGGCTCTCTGTGCTCTGACAGATGAACTCCCTCGGTCCCCAGTCTCACTCTCATTTCTGAGTCTCTCCCGTCCCCTTTCCCATAATGACAACTGTGGACAATCACAGCCACATCCAATGAGTCAAGCCCTGTGTGAAGCACAGAGCACGCTTGTGCTCACTCAGCACGCTCAGCAATCCACAAGGGAGCTCCTGTGAGCGTCCCATTCTCCAGATGAGCACAATGACAGGGGAGCGGCTCGCCAGAGCCGGTGTGCGTGCCCCTCTCTTCTCTTGCCTCTTCGCCCGGGTAGGACCGACTCCATGTGCAGTCCTGTTCAAGAGCATGGACTCTGGGTTCACGTCACGGCTCTGCCTGTCGATGACTACATGTCCCTAACCCTTGCTGTGCCTTGGGTTCCTCAGCTCCAAAATGGGGACAATAACGACACCCATTTAATAGAGTTAGTGTCGGGACTAAATGGGTTGACATATGTAATGTGCTTAGAACAATGTCTGACACATGGGACTTTCCAGGTTTTCGTACCAAAAGTCCTACATTCCAGGAAACTCCTCAGTCCCAGGCAAACCCGGAAGGTTGGTCAACCTCATGGGAGATGTTCAATAAATGTTAATTATTATTATTATTATTACTGTAGTTCCTTGGGTCCAGGAAATTTTCTATGATCACCCCACACACTCTCGGCCCAAAGTCTGGCTTAGGCATCCCTTTTTGCTCCCACAGCCCCCGCATTGCCCTGTCACCGCCTGTTCTCATGTCTGGGTCTCCCAGCGGACGTGATCTCTAAGAAGGCAGGACTGTGCCTCCTCAGGCCTAGATCCTGGCTTGCAGGGTAGTGCTTACTGTGTGCCAGGTGATGGGGAAATGTTTGTTAAATGGAAGAATGAAGGAATGAATGAATGAGACAGACGGCAGGAAGGGTGCCGTCTGGTAAGGCAGGTAAAACTAAGCGTAAAATATTAGAAAATGGAAAAATGTTAAAATCCCAAAAGGAACACAGAAATCCTGCCAATCAGGCCTTTCTTCTGCAGGGGAGGAGATAACACGATAACATGCAGAGAGGTGAGCCGTCTGCCCCAGCCCACACAGCCCAGCAGGAATGGAGGCAGAGGCTTCAGGACAGCCCGGATGCCTTCTTGCCTTGCATGGACGGGTCCAGGCATTTCCCCTGCCATCCCTCCTGTTAGGAGCTGACCCAGACCTCTCTGTTCTGCCCAGTGAGGTCTGGGGGAAGGGCCGTGGACTGGAATCACGAGCCCTGGCTTTCAGCCTCTTTAGGAAGTTAATTCTCATCACTGGCCTCAGTTTCCTCATCTGTCAAATGGCTGTACGATGTGCTTGCCTGGACTCCAGGGCAATCGTGAGGCTGAAATGCAGCCGTGGGGGCTTTTGGAAAAGTTAATTATGTCCCTGCACGTGACAAAGATTGCTGAGTAAGGCTAAAGCACAGGACTTGGCCCCCAGTGTACCTGGTGGGGCAAAACCGATATCCGGATGCCAGAGGCAAAGCCGGGAGTGGTGAGACCCCAGGAAACATGAGTCGAGGGGCTTCTCAGCTTGGTGAACAACAAAATCTTACTTTTAATAAGTGAAATCAGTGAAAGAAGCTCAACATAAGAAGCAGATAGACAACACAATTTAATAGGCAGTTTTAAGTTTAAATTTACATATTTAATGATTATGAAGTTAATCACTAATGACAGTTAGTGTCACCTTCAGCACAGCCAGGTAAGTTCTGACCAGGCCTGACCCCGCTGCAGAGAACGACTATCAACTTTGGATAAAACATAAAAACCGTTGACCTGAAGGCCCTGGAGAGTGAACGAAAGTGGGCAGATTCTGGAGAGTGAACTCTAAGAGAAGAGAACGGTGTAGGGCGAGGTACTCATTTTTGCCAGGCAGCAGGCCAAAGTCAGCACACATGGCACAGCCAAAACTTTGATGGAAAACCCAGGCTTTGTGGCCTGCAAAGTCAGAGAGCAGTGAGACGATCACAGTCACGGGAAAAGAATAGGAGAAATTTGGAAGGGAACAAGTAGAGGAGAGAGCCCTCAAATTCTGCATATTAACTCTGCCTAAATCTTGGATGGACCCATCAACCGCGTATGCATGGGGCCGGAATCCAGCTGAGAGAACTGAACTGAGGTTTGACCTGCTGTCCCAAAGACAGATTTTGCAGATTAAGTCTAACCAACGTAATCGCTTGCTAAGACAAACAAATAAAAATCAATACTCTATGGAGGAATATAACAGAGTCCAGAATCTTCACAATGTCCCAAGTACAATCCTAAGTTATTCAACATAAAAGAGAATTTTGGTGAGGAAGATTGTCCCTGAGCTAACATCTGTGCCAGTCTGCCTCTCTACTTTGTGTGTGGGACACTGCCACAGCATGACTTGATGAGCAGCATGTAGGTCTGTGCCTGGGATCCGAACCCACAAACCCCAGGCAGCCAAAGCAGAGTGCGTGAACCTAACTGCTACACTACAGGGCTGGCCCCAAAGGCACAAATTTTAAAGCAACTACTGTAACTATGCTCGTGGGCCAAAAGGAAAATATGCTCACAATGAATGAAATCTTAGCAGAGAAATAGAACTATTTTAAAAACAAATAGAAATTCTAGAACTGACAAATACAATATTTGAAATAAAAATTAACTTATTAGGCTTGATGGCAGAAGTTTCTCTCTAAAGAACAGAGAGATCAAAGATTGAAAAAGATAAACAGAGTTCAGGTACTTGTGGCTCAATGTCAAAGGATCTATAATATGTGAAACTGGAGTTCCAGAAGCAGAAGAGAGAGAATGACTCAGAAAAAATTATTTTTAAAAAAATGGCTGAAATTTCCCCAAATTTAGTGAAAGATAGAAATCTATAGATTTAAGAAGCTCAGTGAATCCCAAGAAGGTTAAACACAAAGAAAATCACACCTTGCCACATCATAGCCAATCTGTTGAAAACCAGTGATAAAGGAAAAGTCTTTATCTTTACATGTGAAAGAAGCAGGGAAAGAAATGACAAATCCACACAGGGAAATAATTTGAAACTCTACTAACTTCTCATCAGAGACTGTAAATGCCAGAAGAGAGTAGAAACACATCTTCAAAGTACCGGGGCAAAAAAAGTCCACCCCAAATTCTATATTCAATGAAAATGTCCTTTAATAATGAAGGTGAAATAGAGACTTTTCAGATTAAAAAAAAATAGGAAAATGTGTCCCTACCTGGTCTGTACTACCAAAAATGCTAAACGATGTTCTTCGAGCTGAAGGGTAATCATACCAGATGTAAATCTAGGTATTCATAAAGAATGAAGAGCATCAGAAATAGTAAATATCTGGGTAAATATAAAAGATTATTTTTTTCCTCTTAATTTCTTTAATATACATGGAATTGTTTAACGAAACATATAACATTGTAATGTAGGGTTTATAATATATGTGGCTGTCACACATATAAGAATTAGAGCATGAGAGAAGGGGAGATACAGGAGTAGAGGGGGCGATATATGGACCTCTGTGTTTGTGAGGCTTGTGCATTTCACATCAAGTGGTACCACATGACTCTGTGTACTGTGGAGCTTGAAGGATGTATGCTGAAACCCTTAGAGCCACCACTAAATATATAATTCAAAAGGTAGGGGCTGGCCCGGTGGTGCAGCGGTTAAGTGAGCACGTTCTGCTTTGGCAGCCTGGGGCTCGCCAGTTGTGATCTCAGGTGCGGACATGGCACCGCTCGGCAAGCCACGCTGTAGTAGGCGTCCCACATATGAAGTAGAGGAAGATGGGCATGGATGTTAGCTCAGGGCCAGTCTTCCTCAGCAAAAAAAGGAGGATTGGCAGTAGTTAGCTCAGGGCTAATTTTCCTCAAAACAAAAACAAAAAAAGGTAAAAAGACAATAGATAAATTAAAATTGAATTCTAAAAATATATTCAAGTAATTCAAAGGAAAGCAGAAGGAGGGACAGAGGAAAAGAACCTGAAGGGACAAATAATAAAATAATAAAAATAATAAATAATAACAGAATAAGAGAAAAATAATAAAGTGGTAGGCCTAAATCTAACCATATCCATACCTTCATTAAATGTTCATGGGCTAAACGCTCTAATTAAAAGGCAGAGATTGTCAATAAGGATAAAGGTCATCAGCAGACCAGAGAAGCTGCTTGGACAAATGTAGGCCTGGCAGTCACCTTGTAGGGGCTGACAGCTTACCAGCTGCTAAGAGACTGAAATACTTGCATGCCAGTTGCTAACTAGCCTGAGTTCCCTCTCCCTCCTAAGCCTCATCTCCTTCCCCGTGAACCCTCCCACCCAACATCTCAATGGCACGTGCCTGGCACAGGACAGGGACCCCAGGACCCTGCCACAGCACGGAGGCCACTGCCCAATCGAATTTGACATTTCCAGCACTGCACCAGTTGGCAATGTTTTGAATATCACCCCTTGATGAACGTCAAAATTTGAAACCAGGGGTTACAAATGGCTCACTCAGGGTCTTGCCCTTCTCAGCATGCAATTCTTCTCCGTAACTTGTTTCTTGTGCACATTATAAAAAGCAGCCTGATCCACACTCAAAAATAGCTTCAAAGAATAAGTTTTATTTTTTATTAACAATCTAACTTGCCATCTCAGGATATACTTCAGTTTAACAAAGACGTGGAGAAATTTTATTCTGAAGCCCGCACCAAAAAAAAAAAAAAAAAAAATTAGTTTGCAAGCACAGAATGATGCAGTGATGATCTCCAGGAGGAATAGACCCTGACGTGTCTTTTGACTTTTTCAATTTTCTGTAATATTGTTTTTAGTGTAGCTTTTTAAACACTGAAGACTATATAAATACAAACAATTGTAATTAAACATCTGAAATGCTAAGGGCTGTGTAGGATATACTGTGTGTGTGCATGTGCGTGGGTGCGCACACGTGGAATGACCAGCGTTCTCTCCCGAGAGCTATCTCGTGGGCCCTCACTAAGATTTGGAAGAGGAACAGGAGGTGACAGCCCTTTTTCCCAGCTCTGCTCCCTGCCTGGGGCCCTCGTCTGCTCAGCCTGGAGGACAGCACGCTCCACAGCACGCCCGCCGGCCGTGCCAGCATCCCCTCCCGCCTGCTGGCTCTGGCGGCCCTAGTGTCTGAGTGCAGGAAGGTCAGAGCTGGGGTTTTAGAGACACGTGGTCACCTCCTGGATGGCCGCCGAGACAGGCCGGTTTGGGCTGACACCTTTCTAAACATAGCCCGGGAGAAGGGCCGACATCCCGTTCGTCACCAAAGCCACTTGCTTACCCACCCAGACAGGCCCACACGGCAACAGGAGCCACTTATAGCCACCTTCAAAAGGGCCCAAAGCGGTGCGGTGCCCAGGGAAAGGGAGGGCGTGACCCTGTGGCCTGAGGCCTCCTGACCAAAGAGGAATCTGGGGCATGACACTTACAGGCCGAGGGATCCGGGTTCACATGTCACCTCTGCCCCTGCCAGTGTGGGATCTCGCCACTCCTCTGAGCCCCTTTTGTCCCACTGGCACAATGGAGATACCATTGTCCTGACCATTCATAAGAAGCAGGGCGCTGCTGGGGCTGAGGCCTGGAACGGACACCCTCCCCACCCTCGGGCTCTCCTAGGCCTGGTAGCTGGGAGACCCAACACAGTCTTGGCTGAGGCAGGGGCACCTGGGGACACGTGCACAGCTGTGGGTGTGCGTAGATTTGCCCCTGCTTCAACTCCACGTGTGCTGTGTATCTTTGGGTGAGCCACTCCCCCTTTCTGAGCCTGGATTTCGCTGAGCTGCCTCCTGCCCTTCCAGATTTATTGCCAAAACTGCTCGAGCCACTGTCCCCGTGCAACAGGCTGCATAATGAGTCTGCTTGGTCTTCATTGCAGTTTAGGGCCCAGAGCCCGCCCCGCCCTGGGTCTGCAGGAGGGCTGTGGGGCCTGCTTCCCAGGAATGCAGACAAGGCCCGTTTCCCTTCCTCTTGGCACATGTGCTCATTTTTACCAGGGGCCCAGGAGCTTCCATGCTGCCCTCAGGCTTCTGTCAATGCAAATTAATTCACTCCAGGGTGGCAGAGACTAAACGTGTCTCCAGACTCATGGCTTTTTCAAAGAGGAGCCAAAAGGGCAGTGCTTAACCCAGGAGCACGACTCAGCGTGGTGGCACCCCAGGGGCCCACGGGGACGATGTCTCAGAGCAGCAGCCCCTTCCCACAGTTCCTTAAGTCATAGGTCAGAGGGAACAGCCGTGTCCCCCGATAGCCCCGGTGAGTCTGCTCCCTCAGGGCTTCCCACCTGCCCTGTCTGTCCCAGCACCACGGGCTGCAGGAGAGATGAGATCCAGGGCTTTGGGTGCAGGTGGACCCCCAGCCCCAGCCTCCCTAGGCAAGTCATGCTGGGGTCCAGGGGTCTGGTTGTGAACCGCCCCTCTGCTCGTGGTCTGGGGTGATGAGCAGCCCGCAGAGGTGGCAGCCCCCTGGCTCTGGAGTCTGAAACACCTGCATTTGGATTTCACCTCTGCCCCAAATTACTGTGCAACTTTGGTCAAGTGTTCCACTCTCTGAGCCTCAGTTTCCTCATCTGAGAAACGGGATGATATTTCCTCCTGCAGAGAGTTGTTGGGAGGCTTACATAAGCTGACTCATGGAAGGCTCCTTGCACAGAGAGCCTGGGGCGTGATCAAGCTCTCGACAAATGGAAGCGGCGATGATGACAGTGACAAGGAGGAAGAGGAGGAAGAGGAAGATGTCTGTGTGAGTCTAGAGATGTTTGAGGAAGCGGGCCCTGGCTCTGCCACTGGGAGCTGGGGGCTGTGTGCTCCTCTCCCTGCCAACAACACTCTTTGCCATCAGCGACGTCTGGCTCTCGGCCCTGGATGTGTATTAGGAGTGATTACGTGTCCCTTTAAATTCTGGGAGCTGTCGCTAACAGGCGCCGAGGTTTCTTTCCACGTTTATTGGGGCTCCCTGCAGCCCCTTCCCCGCTCTCCTGAGAGGGCAGGCAGCGGGCACATCTGCTCGGTGTGTTTAATTTCCATGAAAAGCCTGCTTCCGGGGAAGGAGCCCTTTTGAAGCGCTCCAGGTTGGCTGGAAATGAGTCCCAGGAGGCGAGCCCCCAAGACGTCGGGCCTCCCGTTCCCAGAGATGGGGAGGAAGACGAGCCCTTTCTAAAGGGAGGATCAAATTGGTTCAAAATTAGGATGGAGGACAAAACAATGATCATGAGCCCAACCTGGGCTGAGGACAGGGCAGGGCACCGGAGTCAGACAGGCCTGGGCCCCGGTCACACGCCGGTCACATGCCGGTTGAGTATTGAGCACACATTTCTTAACCTCTCTGTAAAAAGGAAAAGCTGAGCCCCCTCCCCAACATGCACACTCACACACACACACGTGTGCACATGAGTTGGGAGGATTAAATGTGCTAGAAAACGTTGGGCCCAAATGGCTAAGGCCAATGATGCCATGACCACCCAGAACATTTGTGGAGCCCAGGGCGAGAAGCCCCGCTTCTTGACAGCCCTCCCCCGACTCCACGGCTCGCTGTGGGGGGCTCCTCACAGTGTGTGTGCACTCTCCAGCCCACCTATCCAGCTTTGTCCATGTGCCTTCACCCCCACGACAGCTGCCTCTTGGCCACCCTTGGACCAGGGATGCACACACCAGGTGTGTAGCTCGCCTGTGGAAGTATGGACTCAAACAAGAGAACTACATGGGCCCTCGAAGGGCCATTTGGGCAAGAATTCACGAGTCCCTGGTACCCAGAGCATCATCTGGAGATGGGGCACAGCTCTGAAGGGGCGCCTGCCTTTGACCCCACAGACGCCTCAACCCTTGTCTCCCAAGCCTCCTCGCCCTGTGGGCTGGGGTGTGGCTGCAGAACGGGCAGCGCTGGGCCTTCCCATGTGCAGGGCTCAGAGCGGGGCCCCTCCTGCCCAGGCCTCCATGTGGACTGATAGCAGGAGCTGTGAGGGTGAGGCTAGACGGCCACCGCCACCACCACCCCGGGGAGGGCGTCCACACAGCTCTTTTCCAGGGCAATTTGGCAGCGGCTGCTGAAACTTCACGCACACAGTTGCTCTTACCCAGAAGTTACCCCTCTTCATGGCTACCCTAGGGGAAACTCACTGCTGTGTGCAGAGAGGCGTGTGCAGAGATGTCACGGCAATGCGATTTATAAAAGCTGCAAAACTGGAAACACTCTAAACTTCTAATCAAGCCACAGTGTGGCCAGACGAGGAACACTGCGCCGCCATTAAAAAGGATAACTTAGTGCTACATGTTTTCACAAGGACAATCGTGAAGACACGTTGTTGGGTGGAAAGAAGCATGAGTACTTTGAGTCGATTTATAGCAAATTAAAACAAAACACCACCACATAGTTCCACGGGCACATACCCATATGTAGACACACGGAAGTGTGTCTGGAGAATTTGCGATAGCATGATACCAGAGACGGTCCCCAGGGAATGGAGTAGGGGACCAGGCTGGGGGGCCGTGGTCAAAGGAACCTAAATCAAGTCTGTGACGTGTGTATCTGCATATAGTCCTGTGTTTCTTGTGTAATTAAAATTTAATCTAAATTTTAGCTGAGTGGACACTCTTTGGAAACCGTTTATGCGCCCCACCCTTTCCTCTTTAGACAAAGTGGTGGTTCCCAGAGCATTTTTCCCTCAGTCTGTAGGTCAGCTGAGCCAAGGGAGCTCCATTTCATAGACGGGAAAAACAAGGGTCACTGCAGGTGCTGATCAAGGGTCCACAAACCCCTCCGAGGGACTCCAGCCAGGAGCATCTGAGGGCGGCAGGTAAGGAAAACCCATGATTTCTTTAGTGAGGTAGAAAAAAAGCAGCTCATTCTGGTTGTCGTCACTCCTTAGCGGATGAAATATGAGCATCTGAGCGTCCTGCTTCTGCCCAGCACCCCTGCCTCACTCTACTTGTTTTCATCCTTCCAAGCACAGCTCCACGTCACCCCCTCCAGGATGCCAGCCCTGAATGCCCGTGCCCAGTCCACTTCTCCTTCCTCTTCTTCTTCTAGTTTACCAGAAGTGGCCTTAGGTAGCCACGGAAGTACTTATTGTGCACCTACTGCATACTAGCAGCATAAAAAAGAATTTAAAAACGCACAAGAAATACTTAGGAATGACTAGATGTTAAACTATATGGTACTGAGTAAGTTAAGTTGAGTTCTTTAGACACCTCACCTGTCCAAAATACCATGCTAAAACATTGTTGCCTTGTCCGTACATTTTTGCTTCCAGAAGAGTCTCCTGGGGTCCCGCTTGGGGCTTACCTGCTCTTACTTGACAAACAATTCTAACAATCGCAGTGACGTGGTTTCCAAACCTAAAGAAGCGACACAAATTAGAACAGGGAGAGAGGCAGCATTCTAGCAGCACGTACCCCAGGAAATAGAACCAGAGCCCACATGCTGGCAGGAAAATGAGGGAGAAACAGTAAAAAAGCAGACAGGAAACGCGAAAAAACAGAGCCCCTGGGGACACTGAGTCAAGGACAGGCAGTCCTCCACACTCGAGTGGCTCTTGAGCACGTCCTCCGTGTACTAAGGCGCAGGAGCACAGGACAGTAACAAATATTCATACTTCAGTCATTCCTTATACAAGGTTAAATCATGTCCCAAGTTTTCTAAGAAAATAGGGACACATATGATCGATCTTAGAAAATTTCCCTGTGAAAAGTAATTCAAAGAAGAGAAAGCTGTATGTAGAAAAGGCAACCTTCAATCATCTAAAATTCAAGTACGTGGAGAAGCTCTGTGCCCGCGATTCTGGGCAATGGAGAGGGGACAGGTTATAGCCGATGTCTGCAGGCGCTGGTCCACTTCTGCCCCCCCAGGTCTTCCTCCCCCTCCAGCTGGATAACCCTGTACTCTGTCTGCCCCAGGGGCCTGACGGCCCTGGCACAGGGCTGGGCCCAGTGGAGGAAGATGCCCCCCGACCACAGGTCCGCAACTCAGAACTGACCTCGCACTCCTGACTCCTGACCGGCCCTGAGCCTGGCACGCGGCTCTGCCTCTAAAAGTCGGGTGTGATAAGAGTGAGCTGGAAGATAAGCATCTGCAACAGTGGGGACAGACCAGAGTGGCAGGCATCTGCGATCTGAATTAAACAAAGCCAGAGAGAAGGCAGGAGGCAGGTATAGACATCAAAGAGATGGAGCAGCAGAAACCCAGACTCCAGGCCTTTGAATGTTTGAAATCCACACGCCTGTTGACAGCATCAAGATTCAACGTGGCAAAGAAGGTTCATTTGGTTTGAGGACTGCAACCATTTGCTAATGTCTTTTGGGTTAAGAAGATTCAGAGGCCTAGTCCAGACGTAGCGAGAAAGAGTGTGTAAGTGATTGGCTATCCATTATTGATGTCTGCCACAAGTGCAGAAAGAGGTAGAGGCAGCAGGCACACCACAGATTTGCTCTCCCTGCTCTAGTCCCACTCTCCCGTTGTACAGATGAGGTGGTGGTGGCCCAGAGAGGAGGACGACCTGCCTGAAGTCACTCAGCAGGAAGGAAGGAGACGATTTGGAGCTGTGCTGTCCAGCATGGCAGCCACTAGCTGCTTGTGGCTGTTGACCACTGGAAAGGCAGTTGCTCCGAATTAAGATGGATAAAGAACACATTGGATTTTGAAGACTTAATATGAAAAAATGAATGTAAAATATCTCTTTAACATTTTGGATTGATTACATGTTGAAATAATAACATTTTGGACATATTGAGTTGAATAAACTATAGTAATAAATTAATTGCATCTGTTTCATTTTACTTTTTAAAAATGTGGCTATCAGAGAATTTAGAACTACAGACATGGCCCACATTACATTTCTATTAACCAGTGCTGTTTTAGAACAAAGACTTATCCTAATCTAGGAAGTTGTCCTGGGAAAGGGCAAGACTCAACAACGTTTTGGTAAATGCATGATGCTGGATCCAATTTCATCTTCTTAAGATGATAAAAATATTGGGGCAAATTGGTAGACCACCTTAGAAGTTAAAGTCACTTCCGCGTCCCCACCCCACAGTGTCCACCTCCTGTGGTACCTTCTCTGTGGCAGCCATCTGTGCTTGCTTGCCTCCAAGATCTCCTGCCCAGAGGAGGGCGTCCTCGCCAGCTCCATCCTGCAGCCGTGCCACCTGGGCTTCAGGAGGCGGGGGACTCGCCAGGGTTCGCCAAAGGCAGGCAGTGGGAGAGTCAGTGCTCCTTCCACCACGGAGGTGGGAGGGGAAGGCACCTCAGCTGGTGCCTATTTTTAGGGCCAGGCTGGGCCAAGAATTGGAACTGTTCTTCCGAAAAGCTCTGAATGGAATGCAGCCTCGCAATAAACCATAATCAAAACCTGACTTTGCAAGGTATGCGGAGAAAGGGCCCCCTCCCGTTAGTCCCTAATGCAAACTTCCCTTGGGAGGGAGCTGGGACATGGGGGACCCACGCATGATGGGTGAAGCTGCAGGACACAAGCCCTGGGTGGCCCTGGGCAGATGGTGGGTCTCTCTGGGCCTCGGTGTCCCTGCCTTTGTCATGAGGAGGGTCAAGGTGATTTCATTCAGCCCCTCCAGCTTCTCCAATTCCAGAAAGTCTGCTCTGCTTCAAAGCTGCTGTCCCAGGGTCACTTGCCAGGCTCAGATCTAAGGATAGTAGAGCGGAGACAGTGGAGATCTAAGGATAGCGTGGGTGACAAAGTTCAGCTTTCCCGGCTTACATGGGGTACCATGTTCCTCAGAACCACTGTGCACAGTTGTGCAGGTTGTTCACAAAGCTAATGGGAGAAGGAATTCAGCATCTACTCCATTCTCCCAGCTGAGTGCCTGGGATGGGAACTGCATTTGCCCTGACGAAGGTGTGCCTCTGCTAATTGGCACAAGGGCACTGTATGAGCCGGCGAGGGGTCCTGGTGTTCCCCTCCCACTGCACACTCACTCCCAAAGTGGCTCCACCACCTTTGCTTGTCGTTGCCAAAACAACTGACCCTGACTCCGTGCCCACTCATGAAATCGGCGCATCTGGTGGCCTGAGGCCAGGGAGAGCACAAACATCGGCCGTGACCTTGGGAGGTAGCCAAGGGTGCAGGGGCTGGGAGCAAGGGCACACTCGGGTGCGTGAGGAAGCCAAGAGACCAGGCCAGCGGCCTGGGGCCCATCTCTGGACAGGCTTGGACAGCCTCATGGTCCTGGAGCCACTCCGTCACTAGCTCCCCATGGACCTTTAAACAAGTCACTTTCTCTTCCCGAGCCTCAGTATTCTCCTCTGTCAAATGGGGGTGATTCTTCCAGGGCCCTGCTGAGGGTCACCAGGGAAGTGGCCATGAAAGCGCATGGTGAGCTACAGACGCGCCCGCTGACGGGCACAACTCGGGTGAGCAGGAGCCCAGCTCCCGGGAACTCCCGATGAGTCAGCTCCCTGTCCCCCGGCCTCGCACACACAGCTGCCCTCTTCTCCACCCTTAGGACCTCCCTCTGCGCAGATGCCCTGCCGTGCTGCCCGCCTGCAAAGCTGCCCTCGGGGATGGCGAGACGGGTACTGGGCAAGGCAAGACATGCTCCTCTAGTGTCCAAGGAAAGATCAGCCGCGCCTCCACTGAACTTGGGCCAATCCACACAACTCCCTAATTTAGCAACAGGGGTTCATGTTCTTTGGATCTAAAATGCTATGCAAATATTCATCATTATAATAATAATGAGAATTGATGTAATAACCACAGCGAGTATCGTGAGGGAGTCTAACTATGTGTGTCTAGCACTGGCTGGATGAATACCTCCCCTTGTACTGTCCACTTGAATCCTCACATCAGCTCAGTCCAGTGGGTACAACTGCCGTTGTCACTTTACAGATGGGGAAACTGAGGCATAGACAGGTTGAGGACCCTGTTCAGGATCTTGGCAGATGGAGCAGCCCAGACCTGAAGGTGGCTCTGACTCACTCCAGAGGCTGCTCTCCTGACGGCTGAGCCCTGCTGCCCTCATGAGCAGCACACTGTCGTTAGCTGAGGTCCCCAGGCCCCAGTCCCATGCCAGGGGCTCCCACTGTAGATGAAACTAGGCCTGCCCCCGAGGGCCTAGTTCAGTGCAAGTGTCATCCGCTGTGCCCCCATGATGTTCATCTCAGAGCCTGTGCACCAAGGTGCTGGCAGACGGTGAGAGGGCCAGTCCTGGATAGGCCACGGTGATCCTGGTTTCCACCAGCACGCCCTCCACTGGCTCCCTCCCATCCCCTACTCCATCCTGTTGGTCCCAGCAAAGGTTAGACTCTGGCAGCCGGCCCTTAGGCTGAGAGCCAGCCACACCCCCCACACTGCCTGTCTCCCATCATCCTGTTAGGTGGTGTTGAGTCCAACGGTGTTGAGCAAAGTTTCGGGGAACGAGTCTTTTTCCAATGAATACCACACCACCTCTGCCCGTCATCCACTGTACCTGGAAGGATGCTAAAAACTTTGTGTAAAAAAAAAAAAAGTCACGTGAGTGAGAAAGCCCAGGGCATTTATAGGAACTGGTGAAGTCTGGAGAGGGATATGATGTGAAATGAGGATGCTGCCTAAGAGCTCAGGATGCTAAAGCCCTGTGTGCTGCGCAAAGGCATCCAGACTTCACCCTGTCCGGGAGCAGGGGGAGGTTGTAGGAGGGGAGGCTGCCACAGTCAGTGCTGACTTTCAGGAAAATAGCCCGGCTGCAGTGCTGAGGACCCATGCATCCATCGCACGGACATTTATTCAGCACTCACTATGTTTGGGACACTGTTCCGGGCTCTGGGGACCGAATGGTAAAGAATGACAATGTCCCCGCCCTTGGAGCTGGCATTCTGAGGGGAACGCACACCCCGCACTGGGATGGCTGGGAGGGTGGGAAGGGCTAAGGGGAGCTCAGTTCTCTTCCCATTTCCCCATTACTCCTCCGCAGCTCAAGCAACTGCCATCCTCCCCTGGCTCTGCAGACTGCAGACACCGCCCCTGAAACAGGCTGCCCTCCGCCACGGCAGCCCCAAGATGCTGGGAGCCACGGTGGACCCCCACGCCCTCACAGGAGCCCTGCTCCCTTTCCTGTGCCCCTGCCAGTCTCCTCAGCTAATCTGCTGCATCCTTGGTTATCTGCGCTCCGCTCCTGCTTGCCAGCATCCTTTTTATTTAATTGTGATAAAATATACATAGCATAAAATTTACCATTTTAACCATTTTTAAGTGTACAGTTCAATAGTTTGAAGTATATTCACATTGTTGTGCAACCAATCTCCAGAACTTTTTCATATCCTTTAAACGACAACCCCCCATCCCCCTCCCACAGCCCCTGGTAACCAGCGTTCCACTTTCTGTCTCTGTGAAGTTGACTCCTCTAGGAACCTCATATAAGAGGAATCATACAGTATTTGCCTTTTTGTGGCTGGCTTATTTTACTTAGCATAATGTCCTCAAGGTTCATCCACGTGGCAGCCTGTGTCAGAATTTCCTTCCTTTTAAGGAGGAACAATATTCTGCGTTGTATGTACCACACCCTGTTTATCCATTCATCCATCGATGACACCTGGGCTGTTTCCACCTTTTGGCTATTGTGAATAATGCAACTATGAACATGAGTGTACACGTCTTTGAGTCCCTGCTTTCAATTCTTTGAGGCAGATACCCAGAAGTGGAATGGCTGGGTCATATGGTAATCCTAATTTTTTGAGAAATACCTGCCAGCATCTTAAGTCAAATGAATCAAAATAAAAACATAAGTACTTTACCGTATCCAAGCACGTGGGCCAGGTGAAGGACCAGCTCCCTGGGGACTATTCGAACAGGGCAGACGCATCTCAGGAGCTTCTGCTTTTTAGGCTAAAGTCCCCAGGAGTAGCTGTGTCTGGAACCTGGAAGGACAATTAGCGGACAACAGATGAAATCTAGCTTTATTCCACAAAGACAAAGGCGGTCACCTGTTGCTTCAGGCAGCACCAATGGGTGATGTCAGTGTGTGAAGATTATGGGGAAGTCTCAGGTGGAATTCAAACATGATAGGACCCGAAAAAAAGTAAAATGGTTTTAACAACCAGCAAACCAATGGCGCATGATGAACTTCGTCAGGATCACCGCAGCCCAGGTTTCTCCACCTCGGCGCTGGCGCCATTTGGGGCCAGCGAATTCTTTGTTGTGGGGGAGCCGCCCTCTGCACTGTAGGATGTTTAGCAGCATCCCTGGCCCCTACCTGCTAGATTCTAGCATCACCTTCCTCCCACTGTGACAACCAAAAATGTCTCTAGACATTGCAAATGTCCCCTTGGGGGAGCGGTGCAGAGTCGCCCCAGCTGAGAACCACAGTTGTAGCCAGAGCACCCTGTGTCGTGTGCTGCAGGGGACACTGCTGTTGGGTAAGCTGTGACAGTCAGGTGACAGTAAAACTGAACCATCTGAGCTACAGCCAACTCGGGGTCCCAGAGTCAAGAGCGTTTGCAGACAGAAGCACGACAGAGGAGCACGTGGGTCCGGGGAGGGTGCTGCTGAGGCCCCTCCTGTGCTGCCCTGAGAATGGACATGCAGCGTGAGGCCTGTGCACGAGACTGCAGGGGGCAGGTTTGGCTTTCAGAACAGAACCAGCTTTCCAGGGGTTTTGCATGCAAATCGCGGCTGCCGCGTGCTAGTTATGAACGATGATGAATTACTCTTCGTTGCTCCTGAAGGCAGGTCTGCATCAGAGCTCTAGCTCCATGATTTGAGATGTATAAGCCTGGATTTGGGGGACACTTTAAACAAGGAAGTCCATTTCCATACCCACGACCGAGTCAATTACACCCTGGGAACAGGGTCTTGGAGGCAGGATGCAGAGGGCTTGACATGGCTCCCTCCTCGGTGGATTGCCGGATCCGCAGGGAGGGGAGTGCGGCTCCTGGTGAGATGGGCCCACTTGACTCCCATTGATCCGTCTTCCACTTGTGACCCAGCCTTCAGCACCTGTGCTACGTGAGGAGAAGGCAGTTCTCTGAGAAGTCGGTGTACCACAGCCAGCCTCCGTTTCTCAGGGTAAGGAATCCATACAGCTTCATTGGGTCCCAGCTTTGCCGCCAGGCCCAGCTCGGTCTGTGCACGCGTTCTGCCAGGGCGTCCCCTCCTTACCCAAAGCCCTGTGCCGCCAAATTGCCAGAGCCAACGCTCCGGCCCCGGGCGCCACGGTCTGGCGGTGATACCGCCTCAGGCGTTTGTCATCCAACAGACATGTGGGCCCTCTGAGCCTTCCCAGCTGGGGGCCGCACAGAGCCGCATCGAACATTCGCTTCAGCAAGCACTGGGACGGGCCAGAAATCAGCCTCTTGTCAGCTGAAGCCACTGTCTACATGGCCCCCAGGAGAGCAGGGCGCTCTCCCCATGGGACACGAAGCAGGGTGGAAGGGGCGCTGGAGCTGAGATGGCTGGAGTTGAACCCCGAGGGTTCCAGACTCTGGCACCCCCAGGGGGTTCAAAACTGGTTCAAAACTTGTATGGCCACTGTGTGCCTCTGAGCAGGCCACTTCGCTCTCCACACCTCAGATCCTTGGCCTGTAAGGGGGGCTGATGATAGACCCCATCCCATAGAGCCTTGTGAGGAGTGGATTTGCACATGGAAAGCACTAGAATGTTCCTTAGCATTCAAGAAGCACCATGTAAGTCTTTCTTTCTTACTGCAACGCAGCCTCCAGCAAGTCACTTGTTCTCTGAGCCTCAGTTTTCCATTGTGTAAGGCGGAAACAATCTTGCCTTCTGGAGAGGGAAAATGAAATAAGAAAACACATCTTGTTGAGTGCAGGGGCTGGCACCCAGCAGGTGTGCAATAACTGGCAGGAGCTATTTTTATGTGAATGAGAAAACCACGTCCCCAGCTTCCAGCTCCTCTTCCTCCTCGTCGCCTTGCTCCCGCTCGCTCTGCTGGACCGGAGGAGCAGCGGGCTGCTTCCAGCTCCTGGTCACGCCTTCCCGTCCACGGTCTGTGCAGGAAGGCGTCTAGCTGTCAGATCACTGTGCTGGGTGAGCCCAGAGAGGGTCGCCCCTTCCCACCACCTCCTTGGCACTTACCTATCCGGTGACAATTTCCATGGAAAGCGATTAGGGTGCTGAGCAAATAATTAGAGAATGGCTCCATTTTCCTCTTCCAGCTATGCAAATGTGCAGCTGGTCTCTGGTCCCTGAGCACACAGCGAGTTATCAGGAGGCAATCAAGCCTATCGCTGGGGCAGAGATAATGCCTTCTAATCGATACCCAGGGCTCCCAGCTACTCCCTCTGGGGGTCGGTTCAGTCCCCAACTTTCTGGATGACCCCGGGCCAGGACTTAATCTCTCTGGGTTTCAGTTTCCTTGGAAAAGTACTAATAATATGAGATCTCAAAACTGTGTTAGGACTTTTAGGAGCCAAAACAAAGCACAGGGCATGACCCCTCTGGTGTCATTCAGAGGAGGGTGAACCGGCCTGGAATTCAAGGGCCGTGGGTTCTGGCCCTAGCTCTGTGACCTCAGACAAGCCACCCCACCTGCCCAGAGCTTGTATTGCAGGTCTGTAAAATAGGCATGACACACATGAATCAGTTGTTTGTGTTCCTAGTTATTTATACTCTGCCTGCTTCCAAAAAGGATTTGAGACAGCTTGTAATCAGATGCTGTGAAAATAGACACGGAAAATCAAAGACCATGAGGAAGGAGGAGGAAGAGGCAAATATACCAGCCACATGGACCAACATAGTTTCTGTGGTTAATCTGACCCTTTTTGCCTTGGATCCCAGGAAGCTTGGGGCTAAATTTATTATTCCGGAGTTACACAATCCAGACAATTACCTGTTCAAAGAAAATCCACTCTTACCAGTTGTTCAAGGGAGACAACCTTTTTCCTGGAATTAAACTCTGAAAATAATCAACAAAGATACCAAGCCTCAGAAAACGCTCTACAAATATTAGTCTTTACATTGATTCACTCAATAACTATTTATTGAGCAAGATGCCAGATGTTAAGGATGTTGAGGATAGGGGTGAACAAAGTGGCTGCCCTCACAAAGTTTATTTTAGTGAAGGAAAACATACGATATATAATAAACAATGCTAAGTAAATAAACAGGAAAAGATGAGGTAATGGGGCAACTCCGAAAATGATAGGGTCGGGGGTGGGGAGGGTGACGTTACCTCGGAAGGTCAAGAAAGCATCTTTGTGAAAGTAACTTTTGAGCTGAGAGCTGAACGACAAGAAAACAGAAGCCTTGACAACATTTGAGGAAAGACAATATTCTAACAGAAGGAACAGCAAGTGCAAATGTCCTGGGGGCAAGGGAAGAACACTTTGGAGGAAATGAAAGAAGAGTGGTGAAGCATGAGATGAGGAAGAGACGGATATGAGATGAGAGATGAGAGGCTAGATCACGGGGCTCAGAGATGCTCACTCTGGGCTCTGCATTAAGATGACCTGGGGAGCACTCCAAACCATACCATACTCTGATCCCATTCCTAGAGATTCTGATGTAATTGCTCTATGATGGGGCCCAGACCACAGTATGTTTCAAAAACTCCCCAAGTGATGCTGCAGAGGACCAGGGTGACAGTGAGTGATGTAGGGCCTCGTGGAAGTCTAGGAAGTCTACCCAAGGTGATGAGAAGCCACAAGAGGATGTTTAAGGTCTTCTTTACTGCTGGGTGGAGTGTAGATCGAAACAGGGCAAGAGTGGAATGAGGGAGTAGGTATGTTTAAGGAGCTGGGGGTACGTAGGGCCTTGGGCAAATATTTTTTCAGGGCCTCTGTCTATATAAATAATTTGAGTCATGCAAGATCAATGACTCAGCACCATTCAGGTGGCCAGAATTCACCAGATCCTGTGAGAAATACAGCGCTGGCTAAGATGAGCAACATGCTTGCCACGCAGCACTCCTGGAGCTGTGGCCAGGCCATGGGCCCCAGGATGACCCCATAGGAATGAGTTCTGGAGCTCCTTGGGGCATCTGGTCTACCCAGCGTGTGTGATGGGCAGGGACAGAGGACTGCAGAGCACAGAGGAGGAGAGCGATGGGGTCCAGCGTCTAAATAAGGCCCTCTCTGGACACCGCTGGCCCCAGCTGGTCCCAGCCCTAGAAGGGGGACTTCGACTTACAAACCTTCAAGAAAATGGCTCCAAAGCACAGGAGCTGCTGAAGCCCAGGGCCCAGAACAGGTCTAAGGACGGCATTGGGAGGGAGCACAGGGAAGGGAGGGGACAGACGACGGCACCCGGGTGAAGCGTGGGCAGAGTGTGGAGCAGAGTGCACGGATCCAGGAGCCAGGATCCTCCAAGGAGGCAGAGCCGGTCTCAGGGGCAGAACCGGTGACGAGAGCAGGCATCAGGACTGTTGATAAATATCTGGCTTTCTTGTTTGCGGGCACGTGGCAGAATCACAATTCTTTGGCCACCTGAACTTGTGTGTGGCCGTATGAGCAGCTTTGGCCAATCAAATGTGAGAGAAAGTGGCATGCTCCTCGTTTGTGCCCTTTCCTGCCTGCCTCTGAGAGCTGGAGCCTCCGGGAGCTGGTTCCCAGGCTGGCTGTGTTGAGCAGCACCCTCTCCCTCCTGCAGTGGACGTGCCCCATGGGTGAAAACCCAGCTTGGTGGTTGGAAGCCCCTGAGCCCGGGAGTGGGAGCTATTTGTTACTGCAGCTCAACCAGCCTGTGCTGACTGATGACTCTCTCCGGCCAAGGCTGGGATCTTGCCCACAGTCTCCTCTCGTCCCTGGCCCACTGGGGGGCCCTTCTCAGCTTTATGCACGGTGGCAGGACCTCAGCCCCACTGGCCAGCCATTTTCTGGGCCTTCGGTGGTCCCCGCCAGGAAAACAGGCCAGCAGCAACTGTGTGTGCGGCCCTCACCCCGCAGGCCAGCTGGGCTCAGCACCCCCACCCTGGCTGTGGGCTCATTAGATGAAAGTGCTATCACCTGTCAGACAAACTACTAGAACTGTGATAAATTAATGATCAAATGGTACAGTCGGCAGCCACTGTGCTGCCGCGGCTACTTACACACCGGCCGGGCGCTTAAAAAATGCAGCCGGCATTAAAGAAAAATCAGGCGTTGAAGAAAAATGTCACCCGGCCTTTCAAAAAGGATCTGTTTTAAAATGACCACAGATGGCTGGGTTTCGGAGTCTTTATTTGATTCCTGCTCTTTGTATTTTGTTTTATTGCTCACAAGGAAGGAAGGGGGCGGGGGCCTGGAGTGGGGAGAGGGCAGAGAGGGGGCGCTTTCTGACGTTCTCACCAGCCTCCAGCCTGCGGAGCTCCGACGGGGAATTCAGCCGCTCTGACCAGCGCGGGGAAATTCCTCCCAGGGCCCGGCTGGAACGAGCATCTCAGCGGTGATTACCACACAAATATAATAGTTACAGTTTGTACTAAGATCGTTGCTTTCTTCTTTCATTTCTTTATCCTGATAGCAACATCCCCATCTGTCAGATAAGAAAACTGACACTCAGAAGTTACTGTGGCCAACGTTCTTTGACTGCTGACTGTGTATACGTTACGTGCACCTCTCGTACAAGTGCCACCATAGCCTGAGTGGACACTAAGATGATCTCCATTTTAGAGGAGAGGAAAGGGGGGATCAGAGAGGTTAAGCAATTTGCCCACAGTCACACAGTCAATAAGTAGTAAAAGGAGGAACTCTACAGTTGTTGCTTGCTCCCGGGACCCCGGAATCTCATCCCTAGGGGCCTCTGGGGGGCAAGTTCCAAAACAGAAACAGGGAAAAGACTGATCTTGACTTCAAAGCCCAGGCCCAAACCTGGACTCCCCATCCTGATGGATACTTGTTACATAAATGTATAGGTTTCCTCTGTGAGTGCGTCAGCCCCGCTTGGCCCTTCCACCTACAGTTTTATGAGCTTAATTTATTCTTTTTAATATAAAATCTCATTACCTGAACATGATACCACCGCTTCCACTTTATCTTTGATATAAGAACAGAGAGAAACCTAAATCAAACCTTTAAATAAAGTCTATAATCATGCTGTACTTTCACTTGCTTTTCAAATTTCTAAACAAAATTAGGGCGAAATACCTGGAGGAGAGTGGTGTGGAAGGAGAAGGGGAGTCGGAGGGAGGGGACGTGCACTCCGCAGCCACAGGGGACACAGTTACTGGGGGCAGGAGAGCAGCCGCCTGATGCCGGGCTCCCGCTATTCTCTGGCTCCCGGGCCCGTGTTCCGAGAGGGAATCAGATGCCGGCCGCCCCAAACCTGTGTGTGCCCACGATTGATCTCAAAAAGCCATTTGCCTCGCCTTGATGTATTTTTCAAGGCATTTCCTAGCCGGCGTTAATTTTCATAAAGGGGAAATTGACGATCAGTTTAAAGAAGCACAGTCAAGGGTTTTTATTCCCCAGGAGCCTGGGGTCGGCAAGTCGAGGCCGAGGGGGATCTTGGGAGCTGAGGGTGGCAGAAGTTCCTGAGAGCCCCGTCCCAGCCCCGGAGGCACAGGTCTGTGGATGTGGAGGAGGGGCCTGCTGCCCATCAGCCTCAGGGGGCCTAGGGGAGGGAAGGGGCAGCGGGCAGTGAGCTCCCAAAGCCACTTGGACGGGCCAGTGGGGGAGGGGCTGCCGGCTCCTTGGAGGAAGCTGGAGCTTCTCAGGAGGGAAGTCACCTGGTCCGACAAGCTCACGTTAGTGGAGGAGGACCCAGGCCCCCAAATCTGGCCACTTGTCTAAAGTGGCACAAATTCCACCAGTGTTGGTCACAGGAGCAGAAAAATGTCACAGACAAGGATGTAGTTGGACTGGGGGCTTGCCCGGGTCCCAGGACCCAGATCTTTGAATTTTAGCTGTGCTGCTTGCCTGTCAGGTCACCCTGGACAAGTCCCATCAGTGCTCTGGGCCTCCCTCAGTTTCCCCATCTGTGAAATTGGGATGAACACTCCCCACTGCACGTAAAATTACAATACCCTGTGGGAAAGCGCCCAGCTCTGCGTCCACACCAGGGTGAGTGAGAACCACTGTCGGATCTGAGCACGAAGAGCTGGATTCCTTCTTTCTTTTCTTCAGCACGGCACTTACCTTGGGACCTGGCCGAAGTCTCCCCTGTTCCAAGAAGCCTTCCTTGATTGTTGATCATGGATCTAAAATTTCCACGATTTCGCTTTCTTTAGACCTAGGTAAATAGCATGCATCATGGCAGCATGAAGGGAACAAGCAGGCTCTGGGGTCGGCCGGCCTGGGTCCAGCCCCAGCTCTGTGTGTCCTCACTCGTGACCTTGGGAAAGTCATCTAACCTCTGCTGCCTCAGTTCCTTTTCTATAAAATGGAAATTTTCTTTAAAACTCCCTACTTCATAGTTGTTCAGATTAAATGAGTTAATTAACGTGAAAGAGCTTAGAAAAGGTAGGAAATCTCAATAAGCGTTAACTAAGAATGTTATCAATATTATTGCTCTCATTTCTCAAAGCAGCTCAGATGCCGATTGCTCTGTGTGTTTGTGTGCCGTGTGTGTGTTTGTGTTAGGCTTGTGTGGGTGATGCTCTTACTGAAGCATCTTATACACAGAAATACAAACCAATCAAAATGCACAGCTCCGAGAATTTTCATAAAGTGAACACACCTGTGTAACAGATCAAGACGCAGGACATCACCAGGCCCTCGGAAGAGCCCCTGTGCCCTCTCCCAGGGAGCAGCGGGCTCGTGGAGGACACGGCTAGAGTAGATAGAAGGCTGGAGAAGCCAATGGGGTGGTCAATGTCACAACAAGACCTGAGCATGGCGTTAGATGGACAGAGCCGAGAGGGGCTGCAACGAAAGTCCTCACTGGCACCCCCAGCAACAGACCCCACAGGTCTAGGCTCTGTCTCCAACTGGCTGCCTCTCTCTGGGCCTCAATGTCCGGTCCACACAGAGGCAGTTGGCTGAGATGACCTCTCACAGCTCTAAGGCTGTATCGTCATTCAGGTACTTAAGTATTTCTTGAGCACCTATTATGCTGCTCTAGGCACTTGATATACAGCAGCGAACAGAGCGAACGACACCCATCCCTTCCTCACAAATTCTACCTTCTGGCGGGAGGGAACGGACAGTAAACAACAGACATCACGAATAAGTAAGTACCTGTGATTCCGCGATTCCAGAGGGAGCCGCCCGCCGCAGCTGTCTTCCTTCTCCGCTCCCCCATGGTCTGTGTCACACCAGGCCACAAGTGGCTTCAAAACTGATTTTCCTGAACCCTGTTCCCTGGAGTGTGAGCGTCAGAGTCTCTCCCTAAGGGGCTGAAGGTGCCGGGAGAGATTTTCCCATCCTCATCATTTTTTCCAATTTGTCCAAATGAGGACAAAATATTTCAGACACACAAAAGGGAGAGTCATAGAAATGAGCAACCCCAGCTTACAAGACAGCGCTGAAGCTCTTTGTCCCCCGCCCCGGATTGCATGGAGGGGTGACTGCTCCTGATCAGGGGCTCTGCCCCCACTCCTGTGCTCTGCTCATTTGAAGGAACCCCTTCCCACCTCCCCACACACCTGCCATTTTCCTGACAATGAGCAGTTTGCCTTAGGGTCCCCTGCTGTCTGCCCAGAGAGAGACCTCATCAAATGCATGGGGGCCTTGGAGAACATCCTCTCTGCAGGATGAAAATCCCGCTGCCTACCTCTCCCGCAGGTAGGAGGTGGTGAAGATGGGCTGAGCTGGGCAGATGCAGCCCCTTGCTCTGACCCAGTCTGGGTGGAAGGGCAGATGGGAGGCTGGTGGGTGGTGGAAACGAGTCAGGGAGCCCAGGAGAAGGCTGGCCTTAAATAGCTTAGGGAGGAGCCAGCTGATAGACATAAATGGTCCTCAAGTAACAGGATCGGGCTGATATTCCAAATACTTAACAAGGGCATTGTGCAGGCCCTAGAGGGCTTCTGGCGCATGTTCCGGGTGGTCCCTGCTGGGCCCGGCTTTCCCCTTGACTTGCTTGAATTGTGGCAAATCCAGGGATGCTAAGGGGGGGCCGGTGCCTCAGGGTGGGAAGGTCCTCAGATGCTGGAGATGGCAGCTATTCACCAGCTGGTTGAATATATTTCAATATTTTAACAACCAATGTGACCTGGGCTAGAATGGCAGAAAGAGCTGGGGGCCTTGATCACAAGGAGCTATCAAGGGCCTTGCAGAGAGAACTTTCATGTAGGCCACATCCTTGAGTGCAGGAACTTCTATTCCATCCTGAGTATGAGGGTTCAGCTTTACTCACAGAGGGAGAAGGCGGTTTCCTCGACACGGGAGGCCGATCAGGTGTGGTGTGGGCATGAGCTCTCCAAGGCTGCAGGTCGGTGGCCCATTATCCACAAACTGATTTGTTGGAAACATAGAACGTTTTCTTTAAAAACTGTCATTAGTCGTCAACATTTCTAAATGGGGAAATTACACAGAGAAATGTGAACTCCTGGTTTCTCTTAGGAAATCAGAAGATGGGGCAGCTGTCTAGGCCCAGTGCCAGCCCCACCCAGGCGCGGGGACTGCTACCCCGGATGGTGTTCCCTCCAGGTCCCCAAGTCCCTCTGCAGCCCACTTTACTCATGTTGGTTTCCTGCCTAACCCTAAGTGTGCCACCTCAGAGAGAATGGAAAGAGCAGAGGATTTGAAGCCCGAAGATCTGAGCTGACGTCTTGGTCCGGCCCTGCCGGAGCACATGCGGCCTCTCGGAATCTCAGTTACTCCATCTGTAAAAGGCAGGTCACCACAATTTCTCATCCGAGGGTGGTTGGGAGGATCAAATAAGATTGTTCAAATCCCTGAGAGGCAGGACCACACGGGGAGAAAGAGCAGAGGCATCAAATCAGACTGCATTTAAATCCTGGATTTGTCCCGACCAGGCTGAATGCCCCTGGGCAAGTGCCTTAACCTTCCTGTGCCTCGATCTTCTCATCTGTAGAAGGGGTATGATAAATGATCAAGCGGATAGGCTGTTGTGAGCATTCTGTGCCTAAACACACACGAAGTGCTTAGCCTGGGGCTACGTCAAATGTGTTCAAGAAATGTGCATTATTATTAATAGTATGATTACTATTCTATGACTTACTGTTTTTGTGCAGCCAAAACTTAGCCCCCTGGATGGGGGCAGGAGATGTGTCTGCAGAATCTCACAAAAGCAATCTCTTTTCACCCAGAATATTATCCCAAGGGTGGATGAATCTTAAGTTGGAAAATTTTGGTTTACAATCATTGTGACGTCAAGGAAATAAAAGCCAGTCCATGAATGATAATTCTCACGTTCCATGGGGCTCTTTTGGGGTAATTTTTATACAATTCTCCAAAATGCTCCTGGAATCAGAAAATCCGCTGGCGTAACCCCTCACCACTGATCCTTTAAACATCTTCCTAGGACGTCCTTCTGCCGTGAGAAGACTATGGGGCTGTCAGATGGGGACCAAAAAAACGGCTTAAGCCACCAACCCTGGGCATCTCCAGCGAGTGCCAGCGCTGTGCTTGGGAGTGAACACTGGGCTCAAAACCACTCTCGTTTTGCAGCAGCAACATGATGATGTCTCTCGAATTCTGCAGCAAAAGCGGGCTCCCTCCCCTGCCAGAAGAAATCGGAGGAGAAGGCATCTTAATGGCCCACCTCGGACAGGAATAAAATGAACAGGATGACAAATGCAGGTCAGGCACCGAGAGAAGTGGCCAAGGAGGGAAACCAATCAGACGCCTCCCTCCGTGATGAAAATCCATTCCCCTCCCTCCTCGGGGTCCCTGGGCCTACAGTGGGTGCTTTTGAAGTCCAGCCAGTGGCCTCCCAGTCTCCACTTGTTTAGCGCTTACTGCAAAACATGCCAGCCCCAGCAGCGTGGCCATTATCATTTTTGCCCTGGGAGAGAAAAGCAGAGATCTAAAACGGCTCTTGGGGATGCAAACGGGGAACATGTAAAATACCAAAGAACAGGAAGTGGGATCGGGCATCTCTTTAATTTGCCTAGTTTGTGGCAGCAACAGGAAGAGTTCTGAGCACCCTGGGCAGAAGAGCTGAGGGCACAGGGATGGCGCGAGGAGGGGTGGCGCAGGTGCGACAGTGCTGCTGGCCTGAGGCAGGATTCAGAAGGCCATGAAGAGCAGGGTGTTCAGAAACGTCCCCTTCCACCAAAGCCGAAGCCACTCAGGTCACAGTCACAAACTCATGTGCGTGCCCTGGCATCCTGTCTCATGAGGGTTGGGACGCAGCAGGTCTGGGGTTCGGCCCAAGCCTCTACATTTCCCACCAGCCCCCGTGCTGCTGGGGCTGCTGCTCTGAGCGCCCTGAGTCAGCAGAGATCGTGGGGAGGCTGCAATCCACCACGACTTCCCTTGGCCTTCAGAGACAGCTTCCAACTCCTTTCCAAGGCTGGCGAAGCTGCAGTGCCCGCCACGGACCCCTCCTGGACTCACCGCAGCCCGGGCCCCTGCCCTGTCCACCTCGTCCCTGCAGTCCACACCCAGCCACCTGCACTGCTCGAGGCGTCTCGACATTTCCATGCTCTGGCTTTGTACATGCCGTTCCCTCTGCATGGAACCCCTATCCCCATCTCTCCATGTGGTGAACTTCTCTGCTTTCAGCTTTCAATGTGGAGGACTCTTCCTCCAGGAAGTCTTCCCTGACTGTTATGTAACTATGTGTCAACGTGACTGGGTCACGGGATGCCCAGGTATCTGGTCCAGCATTGTTCTGGGTGTGTCTGTGAGGGTGTTTCTGGGTGAGATTACATTTGAATCAGTAGACTGAGTCAAGAAGATTACCCTCCGCAGAGTGGGTGGGCCTCAGCCAATCCTGAACAGAACAAAATGCTGACCCCCCTGGGAGGAAGGGGCAACTTCTCCTGTCTGACTGCGTGCTGTCTGTGACATCAGATTTTTTCCTGCCTTTGAACTTGAACTGAAGCATCAGCTCTTCTTGGGTCTCCAGCTTGTCGGCTGTCGTGCTGGAACTGCCATCGGTTCTCCGGGGTCTCCACCTTGCCCCCACAATTGTGTAACGCAATTCCTTACAGAAACTCTCCCCCGCCCCCACGCTCCCTCTCTCTCTCTCCTTCTCTTTCTCTCCTTCTCTCTCTCTCTCTCTGGCTCTGTCTCCCTCTCTTGCTCTCTCCCTCCCTCCCTCTCTCTCTCTCTCCCCCCCTCTCTCTCCCTCTCTCTCTCTGTCTCTCCCTCTCTCTCCCTCTTTCTCTCCCTCTTTCTCTCCCTCCCTCTCTCTCTCCCTCTTTCCCTCTCTCTCACTCTCTCTCTCTCAGTTCTCCTCCTATGGCTTCTGTCTCTCTGGAGAACCCTGACTAGCTCATTGACTCGCCCAGGGCCTTCTCTCTCGTTCCTGCATTTTCATCCTACACCAGCAAATAGTCCTCTAGGCCTCCTGAAGAGCTGCACACCCAATAACACAGGCACCAGCCGTGTGTGGCTGATGAGTGCTGAAAATAAGAAAGCACGGACTGAGATGTGCTCTGATTATAAACTACGCATCAGCTTTTGAATGCTTAGTATGTAAAAAGAACATTAAAAATCGTATTCTTAACTTATTGTATTGATTACCTGTTGAAATCCTAATAATTTTGATACATTGGGTTAAATCCAATATATTATTCAAACTAATTTTCCTGCTTTTTTCCTTTCTAATATAATTACTAGAAAATATTAAGTTATGCGCACGCCTTGTGTTTCTATTTCTCTTAAACAGTGCTGCTCCGGAGCAAGGCACAGAGAGGACAGTCCAGACCTGACGGTGCTGGAAAGGCTGAAAGTGACTGGAAGCTCCCAGGTTCCAGAAGCTGACCTCCCTCAAGACGGCCTCATAATGAAATGATCTCTGGGCACAGAGTGGGGTCGGGAAATCGCAGCCAGCACTGGACCCAGCCTGCACCTGCTTTTGTAAATAAAGTTTTATTGGAACCCAGCCACGCGCACTGACCCATCTCTGCCCGTCTCTGACGCTGCCTCCGTCTGCAGTGGCGGAGGGGAGGAGCTGCGACAGGGCCCGCCGTTCTACAGCTTAGAACACGGCATCCGGCGCTCTGTGAGAGTCTGCCAGCCCCTGGTCTAAGGCAGAAAGGTCTCGGACACTGCAGCTCCGGGAGGCGAGGCCAGGGCTTGGGGGCAGCTCCGCTGTTCACTGCCTCGTGACTCGACCTGGGGCCGTGGCCCTCCGAGCCTCAGCGTAGTTGTCTGGAAAGTGGGACAACTGTAGTAGTTGCTTCATGGGTTGCTAGGAGGATGAAGGGAGATGCACCTACAGCGGCCCGCTGGCCGGTACCTAAAGAACAACAGTCCATTACCGTGCGCCTTTGTCTGTCTGTTTGCTTTGCCTCCACCAGCCCTGAAGGGCTCTCCTTCTGCAAGACCGTTGTCGCTCCCCTGGCCGGCTCCTCCCCCAGGCCGTGAGTTCGCTGAGAGCAGGAGAGTCTCTGTCTGCTTGTCCCTTGCAGCCACAGAGCCAGCGTGGGGGATGCTTGCTGGCTCCCTCGAGTGGACGTCCCTCCCTCTCCTTGGGCTGTGGACAGCTGAGAGGGGCCTTCTCGGAGGAAACTGGGTGAGAAGGTGGCGCCATGAGGGCCCCCCGACACTGAATTCTCCTCGGTGGTCTCCCATTTGGATCTGGGGGCTATGGGACTTTGAGGGGCTGAGGGAGGCAGCCCCTCCCTGCAGTGCTTTGCCAGGCCTGTCGTGTCCGGTAGTGTCCACTCCAGCTCCTGATGGGGTACCTCCGAGTCACCGAGGGACCCCAGCGGGCACCCGATGTGATGGAAGCCTGTTTTCAGCCTATTGATCTCTCTTGCCCAGAAGCCCTCGTTACCCTGGTGTGAAATGGCAGCTCTCAACGGCAGGGACCTCTTGGCCTCTCTGGCCGATGGGTGCCCAGCAAATTGCTCCAAGCCGCCAGGCAGGGAAACCAAAATAACTTCTCGAGACAGCCGGCCCGGCCCTGCTGGGGCTCTCGAAAAAGGGCTAACTTTGACCTTTTCTAACATTATCCGCAGCTTTTCTTGTCTTGCCTTTTTTGAAACAAAG